>NC_057413.1:21803938-22105336 GCF_019320065.1 Cervus canadensis | reverse complement strand
ATGTGTAGTTAGACAAATAGAAAGCCACATGCTAAAAAGACTGCTGTGAATCTTGGTTCAAAAGACTCAATGAAGAAGTCAATCTTCTAAAATAAAAGTATCAACAAATACTGTTTTAGAGTTAGACAAATTGGTTATAAAGTTCATATGGGAAAATAAGAATAGCCATGATACCCTCTGAAGAACAATAGTGAGGGACATACTAATCAGATATCACCACAAGTTATAAAGTCCCTACAACTGAGTGTGATACTGTGTAAGAATAGACAGAAATAGACCACACCCCAGGATTCTTGCCTGGAGAATCTCATGGACAGAGGAGTCCATTGGGTCACAAAGAGTCAGACACGACTGAGTATCCACACACCATGCACTAGACCGAGGTACATGTGGATATTTAGTAAATGATGGTGGCATCTCGAATCAATGGGGGAAATGAAGGGCTTGGAGATAAGTTGTATTAGGACAACTGATAGCCATTTGGTCAAAAGTAAAATTGCATTAATATTGCCCATCACATATCACAATCAGGATAAATTCCAAATGGATCAAAAAAACAAATGTAAAAAATATACCTATACATGTATTAGAAGAACATGAGTAATAATTCTAACATCTGGGAACAGGAAACCTTGCCTCAATTTCTAAAAGCAGCAAAAAAAAAATCAGTAAATCTGCCTAAAAATAAAATGGATTGGTTATCAAAAAATACCACAAAGAAAAGTCAGAAGAAAAATGACACACTGGAAAAATGTTTGCAACATATCACAAAGGACTAATATCTCAAATATATAAAGGGTTCCTAAAATATTTCCTAAAATGAAAATAACTGAGGACTTCCTTGGTGGTCCAGTGGCTAAGACACGGAGCTCCCAATGCAGGGGGCCTGGGTTTGATCCCTGGTCATCAAACTAGATCCCCACATGCCACAACTAAGAGTTCACACGCTGTAGTAAAGATCAAAGACCTCATGTCCCTCAACTAAGACCTGGCCCAGTCAAATAAATAAAATATTTTTTAAAAACAAAAGAAAAAAAGAAAAGAACCAATAACCCAATGGAGAAAATGGACAAAGGAAAGGAAGAGCTGACAGAAATTGTAGCAGTGCTCAAATGTCTGTAAAGATGCTCAACTTCACTCAAAATATAAACATACAAACTAAAAACTACACTGAAGTACCATTAGTCATTTTATCAGACTGGAAAAAATTCAGAAGTTTGACAATATACTCTATTCATGAGGAAAGAGGAGCTCTTATGCATTCTCAATGGGAACACAAAATAGTACAGCCCCTATCTGGAAAAATAATAAAATGTGGCAAAATTGCTTACATAAGTTTATTCTTTGTCCCTGCAATAGAAATCCATCCTAAAGATATACTGACAAATCTACAAAATACATATGCACAAGGTTATTTATTTAGATAGTCAAGCTAAAAGACTGGAGACAAACCTAATGTCCATCAATAAGTGACTGATTGAATAAACTGTGCCATAACTACCGAGGCAGCTATAAAAAGAATGAGAAGTATTTTGATGTACTGCTATAGAGTGACTGTTGGGTGCTGACAGCAGACTACTGGTGGTAGGTAGAATAATACCACCACCTGCCCCACCCTCACCAAGAAATCTACTTCTCACCTAATCTCCAGAACCTGTGAATTTATTATGTTACCTGGCAAGAGGGATTCAGGTTGCAGATAGAATTCAAATAATTCTATCCAACTGATCTTAAGATAGGTTTTCTTAGTTGAGAATTAATTTTTTTGTTCCAATAAAGCTTGGTTTCTGCACATTGAAACTTGAATTCAATATTACTTTCTCTAATCACAAAATACAATGCTTATATTTTGTTTTTTAAAGTTAAATTTTATTTAATATAATTATAGATTCATGTTTTAAGAAAGAATGCAGAGATCTCATTTACTCTTTACCAAGTTTCTACTACTAGCAGTATCTTGCAGAACTATAGTACAGTCACAACCAGAGCACTTACATTGTTACAGTCAAGATACAGAACATTTCCATCACTACGTTAATCTCTTTTATAAACACACCTAATTCCCATCTTTTCATTAATGACTGGCAACCAGGACTCTGTTCTCTGCTTCTATAATTTTGCCATTTCATATTTATTTTTTCATTTGTTTTCTTGACAGAATTGTGCAGTTTGTAGGATCTTAGTCTGCCAACCAGGGATCAAACCTGATTTGATCACTGCAGGCTCTCTGCAGTGAAAGCACAGAGTCCTAACCACTGAACTGCCAGGGGATTCCCACATTTCTCTATTTTCTTTTTCTTGGCTTCCTGTAGGTTACTTCAAGAAGTCATTTTTTCCTTTTTAATTGCATTTTGATTTATCTATTTTTGGTATTTTGTTGTTGTTCAGTTGCTAACTCGTGTCCAACTCTGTGACACCACAAATAGGCTCCTCTGTCCTCCACTATCTCCCAGAGTTTGCTCAAACTCATGGCCATTGAGTCTGTGATGCTGTCTAACCATCTCATTTTCTGTCACTCCCTTCTCCTCCTGCCCTCAATCCTTCCCAGCATCAGGGTCTTTTCCAGTGAGTCATCTCTTCACATCAGGTAGCGAAAGTATTGGAGCTTCAGCACCAGTCCTTCCAAGGAATACCGAGGGTGGATTTCCTTTAGGATTGACTGGTTCGATCTCCTTGCAGTCCGACGGACTCTCAAGAGTCTTCTTCAACACCACAGTTCAAAAGCATCAGTTCTTCAGCACTCAGCCTTCTTTATGGTCCAACTCTCACATCCGTGCATGACTACTGGAAAAACCATACCTTTAACCATATGGAACTTTGTCAGCAAAATGAGGTCTCTACTTCTTAACATGCTGCATAGGCTTGTCAGCTTTTCTTCCAAGGGGTAAGCATCTTTTAATTTTGTGGCTGCAGTAACCATCTGTAGTGATTTTGGAGCCCAGGAAAATAAAATCTGTCACTGCTTCCACTTTTACTATTTTTGGTAAATCTTTTTGTACACTTTTTAAAGTAGTTGCTCTAGGTTTCCAGTTATATATACACACTTATCATGTTCTATTGGCATCATCTTTTTACCAATTTGAGTGAAGTATAGAAACCTTACTTCCCTTTACATCTCTTGCCCTCCCCACTTATAATTCTCTTAATTAGATATTTCCTCTAAATATATTTAGCACCACAGCAGACAAAATTACAATTTTTGCTTTAACAGTTAAACATAATTTAGAAAAATCAGGAGAAGGAGGAAAGCTTGCTGTAATTACCCATATTCTTTCCTGATTATTCTCTATTTAGATTGTCCTTTCACCATTTTTTTTTTTTTAAATGTAGGTTTCCCGGTGACAAATTCTATGTCTTACTCATCTGAGGACGTCTTGATTTTTTCTGTTCACTCCTGAAGTATGTTTTCACAAAGTACAGGATTCTAGCTTGATAGTTCCTTTCTTTCAGCTCTTTTAAAATACCATGTCAGTCTCTTCTGGCCTCATTACTCATAAGAAATCCACTGTCATTTGAATTTTCTCCTATAGCTGTCATTTTTCTCTGGCTGCTTTCAAAATCTTTTCGCTGTCTTAGGGTTTGGGGAGTTTAATTGTGATGCTGTTTTGAAAGGATTTCCTTGGGTTTGTCCTGTTTCCATTTGATCAGCTTCTTGAATCTGCAGGTTTACTTCTCTTGCCAAAATTGGGGACTTTTCAGCCACTATTTTAAGTTATTCTTAAGCCCCATCCTCTTTGGGACTTCAGTGATACGATCATTACATCTTTCTACAGTTGCACAAGTCCCTGAGGTTCTTTGTATCATTGCAGTAGTTTCCTTTGGCTTCTATAACAAATTACCACAAACTTGTGGCTTAAAACAACAGAAATTTATTCTGACAATTCTAGGGGCCAGAAGTCTAAACTCAAGGCTCTGTGCAGAGACTCTGAGGTAGAGACCCCATTTCTTGTCTCTTCCACTCCTGGTCATCCCTTGGTGTCCCTGGGGCTTGAGGTCACATCATTCCAATCTCTACCTCCATCTTTATATCACCTTTTTCTGTGTGTCTAATTTCCCTCTGCCTCTCTCTCATAAAAATATTTATTATGGCATTCTGGACCCCTTCTGGATAATTCAGGATAATCTCCTTTTCTCAAGATCCTTAATCACTTATTTTGCCATATAAAATAACATTCACTGTTCTGCTGCATAATATTTATAGGTTCTGGTGATTAGGAAGTGAACGTATCTTTGGGTGACTATTTTTTCGGCCTACTACCCTCTGTTCCTCCTTTCCCCCCTCTCCAGCTTACTTTCTCTCTTGTTAGAATTGGGTATTCCTGTTGTTCAGTCTTCTAGTTCAGATTTTCTCTAGCCTCCATCCTGTTGTTAAGACTACCCACAGCTCTTTTCTGGCTGGAACCATGGAGGGTGCAGAAGAGAAGAAAAAGGAGGTTCCTGCTGTGCCAGAAACCCTTAAGAAAAAGCGAAAGAATTTCGCAGAGCTTAAGATCAAGCGCCTGAGAAAGAAGTTTGCCCAAAAGATGCTTCGAAAGGCAAGGAGGAAGCTTATTTATGAAAAAGCTAAGCATTACCACAGGGAATACAGGCAGATGTAAAGAACTGAAATTCGAATGGCTTGGATGGCACGAAAAGCCGGCAACTTCTATGTACCTGCGGAACCCAAATTGGCATCTGTCATCAGGATCAGAGGTATCAACAGTGTGAGCCCAAAGGTTCGAAAGGTGCTGCAGCTCCTTCGCCTCCCGCAGATCTTCAATGGCACCTTTTGAGGCTCAACAAGGCATCAATTAACATGCTGAGAATTGTGCAGCCATACATTGCATGGGGGTACCCAAATCTGAAGTCTGTAAATGAACTGATCTACAAGTGTGGTTATGGCAAAATCAACAAAAAGCGAATTGCCCTGACTGACAACGCATCGATTGCTCGATCTCATGGGAAATATGGAATCATCTGAATGGAGGATCTGATTCATGAGATCTATACTGTTGGAAAATGTTTCTAAGAAGCAAACAACTTCCTGTGGCCATTTAAATTGTCTTCTCCAAGAGGTGGAATGAAGAAAAAGACCACCCATTTTGTAGAAGGTGGAGATGCTGGCAACAGGGAAGACAGATCAACAGGCTTATTAGAAGGATGAACTAAGGTATCTACCAGGATTATTTTTGTAATCTGGTCCGTTAATAAACAATTGAAACAAATTTTTTTAAAAAAAGGCGACTCACAGAGTTTTTACTATTATAATTGTATTTTTCAGTTCTCAAATTTCCACTTTATTTTTTTACATCTTCTATTTACTTGCAAGGACTTTCTATTTCCTTGCTGAGTGTTTCTATATTTTCACTTCTTCTATATGTGTTCACAATTTCCCATTGAAGCTTTTTTAAAAAAACGTTTATTTGGCTGCACCAAGTCTTAGTTGCAGTACACCAGATCTTTGATCTTCTTGCAGCATGCAGATCTTTAGTTGCAATATGTGAGATCTAATTCCCCTACCAGATATTGAATTAGAGCCCCCTGCATCAGGAGAGCAGTCTTAGCCACTGGACCACCAGGAAAGTCCCTCATTGAAGCATTAAAAAAAAAAAATCATGGTTGCTATAAATTTCTGTTAATTCTAAAATCTCTATTAGCTTGGTGTTGGCATCTCTCTTCATTCCGTTTGCGATCTTCCTGGTTCTTAGTATTTCGGATTTTTTATTGCTATTTTGTATTGTGTTATGAGACTGGATCTTAATTAAACCTTAGGTTTTAGCTGGTTTTCCCTGAAACTACTGTGGTAGGGTAAGTAGGGAACGGTGACACGAAGGCAACGTCAGAAAAGGGCCAGTGGAGTCTGGATTTTTACCACCATTCAGCAATCACTCATCAGCGCCCACACAGTGTCTGTGGTGACCACGTGGAAGTCAGAATTTCTACCCCTACCCAACAGTAAGGAGAACCTAAATGGCAATCAAGTAGAAACTTGGACTTCTGCATCTACCTGACAGTAATGAGCTGCCACCCTCCTCTACTTCCCCGGCCACACTTTTGAATCTGCTTTCTTAGCCACAGAAATGCACGAGCACTTCCCTTTGCTTTGCAAAACTGTGAGGATCACGTTATACTTTTTTTGTTTTTTTAGAACTAAACCTCTACAAATATGTAATCATGACCATTACTATAAGAGATTTTCATGAAAACTGGGAAACTGCTCAGTTAAGTTCACGAAAGTTACAAGAAACCATCTTTTAGCTTTAAGGGTCCGTCAAACGATGGACACTGGAGGAGTTTCCCCGCTAGTAAATCTGTATCTCCTTCGAAAACCAGACAGTCCGCACAGACCCCGTCCTGTACCAAGTTTGTGTTTAGTTCTCTGCATCTCCGAAACGTACAGAAGCGCCGACATGGAAGAGTCGGTTCCTGAGGAATCTATGTAAGGCAAGGGAGAGGAACCCAAGCCAGGCCTAGGAAAACAGGACAAACCCCCACTCCAGCCCCAAGATCTCTGCAGAAGTAAATGGCAACCCACTCCAGTATTCTTGCCTGGGAAATCCCAGACAGGGGAGTCCGGCGCGCTGCAGTCCGTGGGGTCTCAAAAAGAGTCGGACACGACTTGGCGACTAAACCACAAATGGAGCATCCAGCCTCGGGATGAACCAGGTTTCCACCTAATCCCAGCTACAGTCCGGACTCAGCGAACGAAAGGGGTATTTAAGCCACAGCTCACACCAGGAACTGGAAATACGTCACAACTCTCAAACGCATCTCCATTGGTCCCTCAGCGCCTCTCTAGGAAACTTGGAGGACCTGTCATTTTGGCGGTTAGTCTGGCAACTGACCCGACTTTGCGAGCTCAGAAAGTGAAAGTGAAAGCCGCTCAGTCGTGTCCGACTCTTTGCGACCCCATGGACTGTCCATGAAATTCTCCAGGCCAGAGTACTGCAGTGGGTAGCCTTTCCCTTCTACAAGGGATCTTCCCAACCCGGGGATCGAATCCACGTCTCCCGCATTGTGGGCGGATTCTTTACCACTGAGCTCTCAAGGTGTTTGCTCAGAGGTTTCCTCCTAATCGCTCAGGCAGGCAAGTCGACGAGGGTTCGTTTGTAACCTCTGGTGTCCAGGAGCCACTCAATCTGGGCTTGTATCTTTCTACCCCAATGAGGACACCTGGCCACTCTCACCGGATGCTGCGCAGCCCTAGGTTCCCTTAGCACCGGGTCCTCTCAGCTTCCAGCCCTTAGGATCGCTCTCCCGAAGAGTCTCTTAAGATACCAACTGTCAGTTACCTTTACTCGGTTCCCAGGGTCTGAAGCAATAATCAACATCCGCCTACGGAAAGAGCGGCAACAAAGCCGGCAGAGGACGGCTTGCCCTCCACTGTTTTAATTCTTTGAATAATTGAGTCTCTCTGAGTAACCTAACCACTGATTTTGTCGGCCTGGGGTGGGGCCGGGCAACTGCACTTCAAACAACCCAGGTGATTCTAACACAGGCAGACACCAAGAAACAATGGCTTCATCATAGAGCTAAGGTAGCTAGCATGGAAATATGAATGTGGGTCCAGAGACCTAAAAACATCACAGGGTAATTTACAGACTGTGTTCTTCTCCCAGTTCTCCTTTTTATGGACAGTATTAAAATAAATGAGAACCAAAGGCAGAGATTACCACTGCTTGAGACACCGTGGGTCCAGAGACCTAAAAACATCACAGGGTAATTTACAGACTGTGTTCTTCTCCCAGTTCTCCTTTTTATGGGCAGTATTAAAATAAATGAGAACCAAAGGCAGAGATTACCACTGCTTGAGACACCAGTACCTAAGACACTTGAAACAACTGAGATGGAGGGATTTCTAATACGTACTGTGAAGATGAAGAACATCACTTGGTAGAGATGTCTCTGCATCTCTTTTTTCTCTTTGGACACCATCGTTAGCCAGTTTTAGTGTCTGATTTTGCCTTCTGATTCCTTTTTATATTCTCACATTTTGCAAAGTCATCCTTTTTCCTCTTTTCATCTGTTTTTTGCTGATGCCTAAAATGTATCTCAGGGCTCCAAGTCTAAGAGTTCATGAAACTACATATAATTCACAATGATCTTTGTTCAAAACTTTTAAAATGTGATTAAAAAACAGATCACCATAACTACTTAACCACTCAGGTTTCACTTTTCTCATGTAGGTATGACATGAGCTAAACTCCAAAATTTCTTTTTAAATCTCAGTATTTTTTGATTCTTGGAATAGGAGAATCAGAGAATGGAAACCCACTCCAGTATTCTTGCCTGGAGAATCCCACGGACAGAGGAGCCTGGTGGACTATGGTTCATGGGGTCGCAAAGAGTTGGACACAACTGAAGCGACTTGCATGCATGTATGCTTTCTCTGACTATATACGGAAAAGCTCCTACTATACCTTTGATGATTCTACACTGCCTATCAAACAAAGACTCAATGCATTAGAAAAGTGTTCAAGGCCCTCTCAATCTGGCCCCCACCTACAGTCTCCCACACCTGCACTTCCCTGTAGGAACTCTGTGACCCAGACAAACTGGAAACCCCTTGCCTCTTGAACATGTCTTAAAATTGGGGTCTTGCCTCACCCTATCCTTCGGCCAAAAATACTTTCCTCTATCCTCCATCTCCCTCTGCAAAGAATCTACATTTCTCTCAATTATTAATTCAACATTTAACCAATGACCCACATATATTGGCATATATTTTATATTTCAAAATTCTAAAACAGAAAATCATCTTATTTTATAAAATTTTGACTTTAGGCATACTTTTATTTAGAATCTCCTCAGAAATAACTTTTGTCTTACTAGGAAAATATAAAAAAATCTTCTACTATAAGTTACTTTTTTTAAAGGAAAGCATTGTCAGATACAGAAAATAGGAGTCATTTCCAAATATAAAAAATATGGACAGCATCTTGATTCTCCTAGAGTCCTAACCTTCAACTCAAATTTACAGTGAAAGAGAATCCTCAGGGCTCTATCTACAACTCTAGGTAGGTTTTAGTTGCAAGATACTTAGCCATTTCTTCCTCTTTTTTTTTTTGGTTGCACCTAAGGCATGCAGGATCCTAGTTCCCTGACCAGAGACCAAACCATGCCCCCTGCAGTGGAAGCAGAGTCAACCACTGGACCACCAAGGACATCCCACTAAGCCATTTCTTGATATAGTGTCCACTGTCCTAACTGCTCAAAGGGGTGCTGGACTATCCTTCAAGAACCAATAAGCCTATTTAATTGGATTTGAATCAATATTTCTTATACCTTGCTCAATCATAAAACTGAATTTCTTACACCTTGCTCAAACATAAAACCAAAAATCTCTTTCAGATTGGACTTTTCAAGGGCACAGGGAGTGATGGATACTGGTCCAGGGAACACTTGAAACGAGTTCAACACTAGAGACTTCATAGGCTGAATAAAAGGAGCCAGGGTGGGAAAAGAGAGAAGTGAGGGAAGTTTAGAAATGTAAAGAGACAACTAAGAACTTCTGGCCTGGAAGACTGGAATAATCCCAGCAACAGCCAAGGTCTTCATGCCATTGACTGTGTCCATGCTCAGCCGCTAAGTCATGTCCAACTCTTTTCGACCTCACTGTCTACAGGTTAAGTCAAATATTATTTCTCAAATAATGAGGAATGTGGATCCTAGATAAAAGAATCAGCATAAGAGAATTAGTACAATCAGTATCAGAAAACAAGGAAAGTTAGTTTGGTGAACTGTAAGCCATTTTAATTGTGTGAACCATCATTGCATTCTAAAAGTACATCTGTCTCTACAGCATATATAACATATTTTGTTTCTTGGTACTTTACCAGCTGTTGAGAAAATTAAGAATTCTTGAAAAGCTATAAACAAAACAAAACAAAAAAACAAGCACAGAACAGATCAAACATTCAACCTTCAATTGCAAATGTAAAAACTCAGTTCATTAGAAATACTTCCTCTAAAATCCTAATCTGTTCATATTTTAAATCTTTTAAAAGCTGAAATAATTGAATTATCCAAACATGCTGCTTCAGCATATTGGAGAAGCATTTAAAATACTTATGAACTCAGATTATAATAGTATATATACTATATCACTATGTGCTCAATTGCTTAGTCGTGTCCAACTCTTTGCAGTCCCATGGACTGTAGCTCCTGTGTCCATGGGATTATCAAAGCACGAATACTGGAGTGGGTTGCCACTTCCTCATCCAGGGATCGAACCCACATTTCCTGTGGCTCCTGCAATAGCTCTGTGGATTCTTTACCACTGAGCCACCTGGGAAGCCTATTATATCACTATATGGAGTATATATTTAACTTGAGAAGTTGATTTTATTGCAAACTTATCCTACTATATTTTCTTTAACTTCATCCCAAAATCCCTATGTATTTCTATTGGATATAATTTAAACCTCAAGACACAATAAACTACATACTCTTGAGGAAATTTAAGGTTTTTTTTCTTCTAAGAGTGTTGATAATACCTACAATTAGTCACAGGTAGTGACATTAACAGTTTGAAATGTTAGGTCTAAGAATATATAACAGAACAAAATACATGAAATCAAAAACATCACCTATCACTTCATTTCTCCACATAAGCATTACATACAATTCTTGTCATCCAAATCCTGTTTTCTAGCTCATGTGGAGGTTGTTAGCTTTTAAACAGAAAGAGTTTGACTTGGACCAAACTAGGGAAAAGAATAAAACAATATATAACATTTTGAAGTAGCAATTTTTCATCTGTAGGAGTACGTTGAACTATGGATCACCAACAAATGATATATCACCAACTGGTAAACAGAATAAGGAAGCTTTCTGTTATAAGACAGAAATATCTAAAGATTATACTGTTTCATGAAAACAACAAGATGTAGAAGGGTGTGAATAGTATACTATCATTCCGCATAATCAAGGGAATAAAATTATATATTCATACTTTTTTGTATTTACATAAAGAAACCCTGAAAAGTAATAAGAAACTAGTTAAATGACTACCTACAAGGGGAAAGATAGGGACCTTTTTTAATGTTGTTTTGATATCAGAACCAGGTGCAGAATGAATTATCTTTTTTAAAAACTTCCTCTAAGTAAATTAAAATTTAAAGTTAAAAATAATCACTCATTACAAAAATAAATAAAATGCCTCAAATGAGATATAAGTGGGAAGACTCTTTCTTGGAACTCCACTGTAAATTAAATAGGCTGTGCATCTATTGAAACAAATAAATGGGCAGGTTTGTGGAGCTAAAAAGCAAAATTGTAATGCCTCGTAAGTGCTCTAAGTTCCCTATGGCAATACAGTGCTTCCAATGGCTTAGCAGAAAGAGCACTGCACTAAGGAGAGAGGGTTCTAGTTCCAGCTGCAGTAACTAGCTGTGTGATGTTACACAGTCATTCTAGAGCTTCTGTATCCGTATCTGTTAAATAAGGGCATGCAGAAATGACTCTCAGGTCCCTTATTGTGTTCTATTACTCTTAAGTTACCTGCATGTATATATGATATTCCAATCCAGATTGTTATCACCACAGATTTTCCACTTCTTTGTTTCCTGGCCTTAGTATAAAGCTTTGTAACACTCAGTGTTAAGGGAAAGGAGTTTCTTAATGTATGACTTTAGTAATAATCAATAAATAGCACTGAGAAGCATGGAGGCTAGAAAAAGCAATCAGCGTGGAAGACTGATCATACTTTTCTCTCTACTTCTGTATATGTCTGAAATTTTCCTTAACAAAAGGCTAAATAAAGAAAAACCCCCAAATGCTCAAAAGCCACAGGAAAAATACACAGAAAAAATAGGAAAATAGGCCTATTTTCACAACAAAGATCTTAATTGAGATATCAGATTTTTAAGCTAAGTATCTTAGTCTTTGTAAAATTTAAAATCATGAGCAATATTTGTTATGAGTAGACACTAAGCTAGTAATAATATATGGTTGCATCAATTTCTTGGTTTTTAACTGAAGGCTGAGTTACTAAACCTCTATAGGGAGAAGCTTTTGCATATGGAAAGATCCAAGTGCCCCCTTTTGTAGGTTAAAGGCAAATTTTCCTATCTTATGCAAATAGAATCTAATCTAATAGTTTACATTATAGATTTTACTGAAATTATTTTTAAATTAATTTGACTTTAAATTAACCTTTGACTTTTTGTATTCAGGTTGCATATAATTTTTAAGACTTAAAAACTTTAAAAAACTAGGATAAAGTTTTCCTGAAGCATATCTAGAAAACTTTTTGGACAGATATGTGTGAAATTATGAAATCAATGCAATAATAGTCAGTGTTGCAAAGTTATGGATGTCACTGACCAAAAAGACTTTGACAGTTGTATTTAAGATATTATGCTTCTTTCAGCATAAAAATCAGGACATTTTCATGGACTTTCTCTGAAGCTTCCTATCACTAGAGTATTAAATTATTAATACTATTGTTCTCTCAGGGACAAAGTAAGAACCAGGACCCTGGCTTCCTTGCCCAGTGGTCTGGCATCAGGAAAGTTGCCCTACCTGTTCCAAGGAGCTAGGTGGATTCAGCCATGGGGTGGACTTTCCGATGCTGGATGAGGTTGCAATGGTAGATGAAGTTCTTGCCACATTCATCACATTTATAAGGTCTTTCTCCAGTGTGAATTCTCTGATGCTTAATGAGGACAGAACGTCGACTAAAGCTCTTACTGCACTGATTGCACTGGTAAGGCTTTTCCCCCGTGTGGATCCTGAGATGATGAAAAAGCCCAGCGTTCTGGCTAAAGGCTTTGCCACAAACGCTGCACTGGTAGCGCTTCTCCCCAGTGTGGAGTCTCTGGTGCTGGAACAGGCCTGACCGCTGGCTGAAGGCCCGCCCACACTCATCACACTCATAGGGTTTCTCGCCCGTGTGCGTTCTCTGGTGCTCGATAAGGATGGAATTCTGGGTGAAGCTTTTCCCACATTCACTACAGATATAGGGTCTTTCCACTGAAGAGCTTCCCCGTTGCCTCTCCAATCTACCTTCATGGTCACAGGTCTCTCCATATTCAGGCACTGGAATAGTATCACCATTCAGTTTTTCAGATGCCTCCACAAGCGATTTCTTTTCTTTAGACAGCTCCCTCTTTGGGGCTAGCTCCACATTCCAAGTTCCAGTCTCACTGTCTGAAATAATAAATGGATTACATGAATGTTGTGTTTCCAAAGAAAGAAAAATACTGATCAGGAGAGTGGGTAGAAGGGGACAAGCAACCATGTTTTCTATTTACTTTCCCACTCTTAACAATTATACCTGGGCTTCAGTGAGAAGATGCCCTGTATCACAACTGCCTGTTTATTGTCTACCTCTCCCACCAGACTGTAAACTCCCTAAGGGCAAGGACCACATCTACCTTGCTCATCACTGTTTCTCCAGTACCCAGCACAGTGCCTGGCCCACAGCAGACACCAAGTGAATGCACTGAATTGATGACCATTCAGGGAATGACTTAGGCTTCCTGAGCAAATTCTAATCCTCACCAATCTCCTGAATTGGGCACACCCCTCGCAGGTTCCACTGAGGCCACTCTTCCAAGGTTTGGAGCTGGCTGCCTGATGACTCCTGGGCTGTTCCTAGAGCTGCTTTCTCCTTCACAAGCTCCTTTTGTTCATGACCACGGGCTGGGACCTGGCAAAAATTAAGGACAATTGGGAACCAAATATCAGAGAAGACACTGCAAGGCCTTCTCAGGATCAATGGATAGGAAAAGATGGCTCAAGAAACTGGCAAAGAGAAAAGGTGGAGAGATTAAAGAGTCTATTACAGATCAAATCAGGTATAAAAAAATCCATCTTTTCCTCCTCTTCCTCTTATTGCACTGAAACCCCATGCTTTAACCATACAAGCACAAATCCTTGTTCTCCCTTCTTCCCACCTGCTCTCTTGGTTCATCCAGCTCTCTCTCCAAATCCTCCAGCACAATTACCGCCTCTTCTCCACTCACTGGGCGGTGCTCTCTCACCCAGGCCTGGAGCTCCTCGGGCAGGATGGTTAGGAACTGCTCCAGCACCAGCAGCTCCAGGATCTGCTCTTTGGTGTGCATCTCTGGTCTCAGCCACTGATGGCAGAGCTCCTGGAGTCTTCGAAGAGCCTCTCGGGGCCCCGGTGTCTCCTGGTAGCAGAATTGTCTGAAGCGTCTACGAAAGATCTCTCTGGTATGAGGGTTATCTCTTGACAGGCCAGATTCTTGGACCATTCTTACGTGGTCACCCTTTTCCTCTTTTACTTTCACTGCTAGAAGTCCCTTGTGCATCTCTGGAGTCTGAAGGGCCAAGGCTGTGGCTATTCAGAAAAAGAATCTAATCTTGATAATTCCCTCTTGATTTTTTCTTCTGGAAATCCCAAAATCTAAAAAATAATTTGCAGGAAAAAAAATGAAGAAAATCCTTTTTGCTGGTAGGCACTGGAAGTATTTATACCCAAACCAGTAACTCAAATGAAGAACATGAATGCATGATTAATAATAATAATGATTATGCAAATACTGGTGACCGTAATATAAGAAGGAAAACAAAACCAAAACAACGCCCCCTCCCTGAGTTTTATTGAAGGGACTGTTTGATCATCCTGAATGAATCAGCTCAAATAAATCAGTTTGAATATACTGGGTTTCCATTTGAATGGCAAGATACTAGACTCAAGTAGTTTTTAGTTGAATGGAGATAAACACACACTTTGGTTCCAAGATGTCACAGAAGACACTAAGAATCAAGGAAAAGGAAAGAAAAAGGAGTAGGGAGGGAAAGTAAAGAAGATAAATAAATAGAATGAGGAACAACAACAAAAAAATGTGCCTGGGGAAAATAAGCTGAATCCCTTGAAGCAGGTTAGGTCTGGAGGAAAGAGATGTCTGCTTGGAGCAGGGAAACCTGGAATTGAGACTGATCCCCAGGTACCCCCTCCACAGTCTTGGGCTTTACCTTTTGCGCTTTAGTCTACTTAATCTAAAGCCAACCTTGTTTACCTTTCTAGGTTGATATAGAAATTAAATAAGAGCACAGATAAAGAGCACAAAGAAGCAGGCAGTTTGGTAAACTCTAAAGTATTATAAATTACCACGACTGTGGGGCTTCTCTGGTGGTTCAAAGGCAAAGAATTTGCCTGCCAGTGCAGGGGACATAGTTTCAATCCAGGATCCAGAAAGATCCCACATTCTGTGCAGCAACTAAGCCCATGGGCCACAACTACTGAGCCTGTGCTCTAGAGCCCATGAGCAACAACTATGGAGCCCAAGAGCCACAACTACTGAAGCCCATTTCTCTGCAAAAAAGAGAAACTATAGAACCGAGAAGCTTGAGCACCACAGCTACAGACCAGCCCCCTCACTCACTGCTAGAGAAAGCCTGCATGCAGCAGTGAAGACCCAGAGCAGCCACAAATAAATAATCTTTTTAAAAAAGGTAATTACCACTATTACTATTTTTCTTATAAAATTTTCAAATATTTTTTCTTATAAATTTATTGAAAGATAAAATGAATATCCTAGTGATTCAAACACAATGGCAAAAGAATCAGAAAGTAGTCAACTGGAGTGGTCTTGGCTCATAGATAGTAAAATGAAGGAAATATTAGTTTTAATATTTTTAAAATACAGAATTTTAGCTCTTTCTTGCCTTCTAATTCCTTGGAAACTGTTTCTCTTTGAAGTTCCTCAAGGATGGAGAGTGGGCAACTGTATGTAAAATAAGTGCTAATAAAGAGACAAATGTCAGAATTTCCAGTGGTGGAATTTCCAGTGGTGATCCAGTGACTAAGACTCCACATTCCCAGTGCATGGGGCCTGGGTTTGATTCCTGGTTGGAAAACTAGATCCTACATGACACATCTAAAGATCCTGCATGCTGCAACAAAGGTCAAAGATCATGTATGCTGAAACTAAGACCCGGCACAGGGAAATAAATATAAATATTTTTTTAAAACAGAGACAAATGTCTATGACCACTTAACCTTATGAACAATCTTAATCAGGACAGTAATTAATTAAGGCAGTTTTCTGAAAGAAAAATAATTAATTATGTGACCTAGTGATTTCCAAGCACCATTTTTAGGCACAGGCTTTCAAACTTTTTTGACCAGGACCTTTAGGAAGAAACATTTTATATCATGACCCAGAACACATATATATGTGCATACGAGTATATGCTTGTGCATGTGTGATATACACAAACACAAAAATGGAAATAATTGTTTTTTTTAACAAAATACCATGTATACTTACCTTATGTGATATGTACTCTTATTTTTAAAATCCTATTTTGTAAAATGAAAAAACAAAAAACCCTGGTCATAGCCCACTATATAGATTACATGACTCACATAGGGATCATGACCTATAGTTTTTTAAACATTTTTGTCCTAATTTTAAGTAAAATTACTGTAATTTACTATAAAAATAAACCTACATCATTCATAAGTATTGGCAGGCATCAAAAAATTTAAAAAACTAAGGATAGATTATTTAAGTTGTTAGTGAACATTGATCATACTACAACTAAAAGAAAAGTTAAATTCATATTGTCATTATTGATTATAGTCATCAAAGAAAAAAAAAAGCACAGTGGTATGAGACATCATTCTTCTGGGTAACCTGTGAACATTATCCCTTCACAAATTTCTAACATCTTTGGCTTGCTTGACGTCTATAGACCACCTCAGGAAGAGTGGAGACAGTTTCTACTCAAAAGATAGGATCCCTGAGTTCATGTTTTCCCTCAACTCACCACCACTCTGACCACCACATTATCTTTTTCTGTTGAACTTTTCATACACCAATTCATTCACTTAGCAAATATTTACTCAGAGCCTACCATATTCCAGGTACTCTTCCTGGCTACAAACAAAAATAGTTTTCACCTCAAGGAATTACAGTGCTTTTAATGTACCAGGCACCATTTTAGATGCTTTACATATATTAACTCAATTAATCCACAAAGCAACCATAAGTAAGGTACTATTATTAACCCCATATTGCAAATGAGAAAACTGAGGCATAAAGAGTCTATGTCATTCACCCAAAGGGTCACAAGTAGTTAGTGGTGAGGGTGCACTTCAAATCAAGTAAACCTACCTTTAGAATTCATATTCTCAATCACTATACCACTGTCTCTCCTCTATGTAGGGGGAAGAAGGGGACAGGAGGACGAAAGAGGGTCAGAGGGGCCAGGTGATAATTAAATGTATGTCAAGTAGTGATAAATCCTGTGCAGAACAATAAATGTAAAAGATAGAGTAAGAGGGAAGAAAGGTTTCTATTTTATGTGGGTTAGTCAAGGAAGGCCTTGTTGATAAACTATTATTTGAGCAGAGACCTGAAGGAAGTGAGGAGCAAGTCATGGGACCATCTGGAGAAAGACTGTTGCATGCACCAGAACAGTGAGTTCTTGGAGGCACGAACATGTATGCATTTTTCAAGGAACAGTGAGTTAACCAATGTGGCTAGAATAGAGAAGGCAAACAAGACAGGAACAGGAGATGACATCAGCTTAGGAAAAGATCATGAAAAGCTATTATAAGGGTTCTGCCTTGTACTCTAAGAGACAAGGAAAGCTACTGGAAGTTTCAAGCAAGAGGGGTGATAAAATTTTACTCAGTTTTAATATAAAAACATAACTGGCTGCTGCTACAAAAGACTATGGGGAAAAGCAGAGCAGGAAGAGAAGCTAAAGTAATAATCTAGGGGCGAGATGATGGTAGCATGAACCAGGTCTGCTGAGCTTGATCTAGGGTGAGAAAATTTTGGGATACAAATTACTCAATTAACCAAGAATGGGTTCAAAGGAATAAACAACCACTTGTTTAATCAACCTTTCAGGCCCCTGAAAAATATCTTTTTCCTATTTGCTACCTACTCATCTTGATTTCAAGTCAAAGTTTTTCTGTTCACAGACAATGCAACTGAAGCTTTGCGCTCTGCCAATAGAAAACCATTTCTGATATGCGTGGGTGCTAAGTCGCTTCAGTGGGTGTGACTGTTTGCGACCCTATGGATTGCAGCCTGCCAGGTTCCTCTGTCCATGGGGTTCTCCAGGGAAGACTGCTGGAGTGGGTTGCCATGCCCTCCTCCAGGTCATCTTTTCAACCCAGGGATCCAACCCGCGTCTCTAATGTCACCTGCATTGGCAGGCAGGGTCACTAGCGCCACCTGGTGCTATTCTGGTACATGGTGTTTCAAATCTCGACTCAGTTTCACTAAGATCAATTTCCCTCTTCTCTGTCATCTTTTCTACTGATCAAAGCACAACACCAGCTTTGGGTGGGTGGGAAAACAGGTGTACACACACAAATGAAATGGCTGTTTCATCAGGTTTGCAGACGGTACACGTCCTCAAGTATATTTCTCTCTCTAAACTTAAATTCTAACTAGAAGTTCAGGATTACTAAGGCGCAAAAGGGGTAGGACCATATTCAAATAAGGGAACTCACTTCCCTTACAATAAAGCTAATACAGAAAAAAAGGGCTGAGTTAGCACGGCAAAGGGTTTAAGAAAATGGACTCTGAAGTCAGACTCCTTGGATCTAAATCCTGACCACACCCCATTACCAGCTGTAGGACCCGGGACAAGTTACTCAACTTCATTTTTTTCCTGGACCTTAAAAAAAAAAAAAAAGGTGGGGGGAGGGAGAAGTAACATACTACTAGTCTCTACCTCATAAAGTTATGAGAAGTAACTAAGATAATATCGGAAAAGTGCTTTGAACAGTGCTGGCGGACACATAAGTTCCATTTAAATATTCGTGTTTTGTTTTTTTAAAATCAACAGTTGGCAAGAGCCTATACATTCTTGAGTGAATCAGACTAAAAGAGGCTGCGGCAATGTTATAAAACTATCATGCTCGTTGTTTAAAATAAGCCCCCAGTAGAGGATGGCAGCCGTGGGAAAATACAAACCATTCTGGCTATCGGAACCTAAATCTTATCCTAGGATGCGGGGAAGGAGAGTTCCGAAGGACACCGGTGCTAGGACCGAGTGTTTGAAGGGCTCAGGAACAGACGAAGGGGATGGGGGTGGGGGCACGGACGCTGACTTTCAACTAACAAGGCCCTTCCAGGTTCCGGGGCAGCCTCCTCTGCCCCTCACCTTTCCGGCCAAGCCCTGGCCAAGAAGACCCGCTGCCTCCTCCCCACACCCAGTCCAGAGTCACAGCGCACAGTCCAGACTTTTCAAAGGCCCTGCGGTAGCCCGACTCCGAAGCTCACCGGGCAGCCGAGGCACCACCTCTGAATCCTTGACAACCGCAGCCTGGATAATGATAAACTACAAAGGCCGGAAGTGCGTCACACCGCGGCTCTCAGGGTGTGTTCCTTCTAGTAAGCCCGGAGGTTTTCACACCTCTGTGGTCGCCGCTCTGAATCCCCTGCTAGGCGTAGGGGGCTAGGGGTGGGGAAATACAATAACTGTCCAACACAGGGTTTTCTGTGCACTGTCTCATTTACGCATACGAACTCACTTATTCTGCATAACAGTCCTGTGGGTTCGGCATAATTATATCCGTTTAGCAGACAAGAAACCTAAGGCATATTCTGCCTACATTTATCAATTACTATTTCCTGCAAAGAAAGCTTTGTGTGCACCTTATTTTCTAGCACAAGCTATTCCAGGCTCATTTTATAATTTTCCTGCCTTAGACCTGGAATCCGCCATTGCTATATGAAGCTGTGGTTCCTTTCAACGTGGAATGATATACAGAAACTAAGATCTGAATTTTGAATAATAAGCTCATTGCTACTGGGATAGACCATTGTTTTTAGGCCCTATCATTAGAATTTTTTTTTTGAGTAACACATGCGTGCGTGCTAAGTCGCGTCACTGGTGTCCGACTCTTTTGCGACCCTATGGACTATAGCCCGCCAGGCTCCTCTGTCCATAGGGATTCTCCAGGCAAAAATACTGGAGTGGGTTGCCCAGCCCTCCTCCAGGGGATCTTCTGACCTAGGGATCTAACCCGCGTCTCTTACATCTCCTGCATTGGCAGGTGGATTCTTTACCACTGCTGCCACCTGGAAAGTCATCATTAGACCTTAGGGCTGGAATAAAACATACATATGATAAGGATTTTATAAAATATTTTCAATTCAAATGCAACTTCACAGATTTCTTTTTCATTTTCACCATTGCACGTTTGATCTTCCCTTCTTCCACAGGAAAAAACCCTGTTCCCAACAACATCCATATAGTCACTCAATTTGCTCTTACAACATATATATTTTAAATTTTTAAAATTAAAATATCAACATCATTAGCAATAACACACCTACTATGTACAGTTCAAAATTTCTTTGCTTGCTTTATTCTTGAATTGTATCCCATTAAGGGAGATAGAGTACGTATACATAATTTATTTGAATTCTTTTCTCTGTGTAGTTATGTTATAAACTTGATATACAGTTAGTCATTTGTTTCTGTTTTATTCAGTTTCAAGATTTGCTTTCCTTTCTTCCTTCTCCTTTCAGGATATGCAAAACAGTTCAAAATTGAAATTACATAAAAATATACATTCAGAGTTTTGTTTCCATCCCTAACTCTTTTATCCCATATATACTCTTGCCCCATTTTTATTAGTTTTATCCTTTCCTTCTTCCTACTTCCTTCTCTCATCCCTTCCCTTCTTTTCTTGTACAAAAACAAACTTTTACCCCTTTGTATCTATAAATAATGTTATATGTGCTCTTTTGCGTCTTACTCTAATAAACTGGTGCATGTGCATGCTCAGTTGCTTCAGTCATGTCCAATTCTTTGCAACCCCATGAACCGTAGCCTGCCAGGCTCTTCTGTCCATGGGATTTTCCCAGCAAGACTACTGGAATGGGTTGCCATTTCCTTCTCCAAGAATAAGCTGGAAATTATCCTAAATCTGTTGGTGGAAATAGTCTTTTTCTTTTAGTTACACAGTACTTCATTGCACTGGAGAAGGAAAAGGCAACCCACTCCAGTATTCTTGACTGGGAAAAATCTCATGGACAAAAGGAGCCTAGTGGGCTACAGTCCATCGCAAAGAGTCAGACATGACTGAACGACTAAGCACACACAACATTGTTTTTTTAACCAATCTTTTAGGGATGAAAAGTGAAAAGTGAAAGTGAAGTCACTCAGTCGTGTCCGACTCTCTGCGATGGACTGTAGCCTACAGGCTCCTCATTCATGGGACTTTCCAGGCAAGAATACTGGAGTGGGTTGCCATTTCCTTCTCCAGGAGATCTTCCCAACCCAGGGATTGAACCCGAGTCTCCCACATTGTAAGCAGACGCTTTACCATCTGAGCCACCAAGGAAGTCACCAGGGAAGAACACACACCATTGTTTTTTTAACCAATCTTTAGGGATGGGTATTTGGATTCTTTCCAGTATTTCACTTTAACAAATAATGCTGCAATAAACAATGAAAGAGAGAAGGGAGGTGTCTTTGTAAGGATTGTATCATTTTGCACTTTTAACAGCAATGTGAGATAGTGCCTGCTTTCATGCTGTTATGCCGGATGCCCGAATCCCCGAGCCGGAAGAGAGAAGGCTTCCAAGACAATGCAACTGGCAAAAAGGGGAAGTTTATTACTGACTCGAGCCAGGGCTTTCCGCAGCAACCAACGCAGTGGTGCAGGCCAGAGAGCCCGGAGCCCAAGCTGTTACACAAATTTATAGGGTGAGCATAAGCCGTTGGTTTAAGCGGATTGGTTACAAGTTTGCAAAGCAATTTCATTGGTCAAAACTTTCGCGCGGGCGGGACTTTCCTGGGGGTTTCCGCCCCGTTCCTAATTTCCTAATTGGCAAACTGCGGTCAGTGTTAAGTGAAAGCTAATTGGTCCTAATTAGCAAACTGCGTCAGTGTTAAGCGAAAGCTAATTGGTTGTATCCAGGTGGCCTGATAATCTTACCAAGTAGGAAGGCCTACTCCTAATCTAAGCTGCGTTACTTCTGCTCGCCTCACACATGCAACCTCCCTAATTGTATGTTTTCAGGCTTTGGAATATTGCCAATCTGATAGGTCATTAGGTACTGTATGCAGGTCAGGAAGCAACAGTTAGAACTGGACATGGAACAACAGACTGGTTCCAAATAGGAAAAGGAGTACATCAAGGCTGTATATTGTCACCCTGCTTATTTAATTTCTATGCAGAGTACATCATGAGAAACGCTGGGCTGGAAGAAGCACAAGCTGGAATCAATCTTGCCAGAAGAAATATCAATAACCTCAGAAATGCAGATGACACCACCCTTATGGCAGAAAGTGAAGAAGAACTAAAGAGCCTCTTGATGAAAGTGAAAGAGGAGAGTGAAAAAGTTGGCTTAAAAGCTCAACATTCAGAAAACTAAGATCATGGCATCCGATCCCACCACTTCATGGCAAATAGATGCAGAAACAGTGGCTGACTTTATTTTGGGGGGCTCTAACATCACTGCGTATGGTGATTGAAGCCATGAAATTAAAAGACGCTTACTCCTTGGAAGGAAAGTTATGACCAAACTAGACAGCATATTAAAAAGCAGAGACATTACTAGATGGACCTTTGTCCATCTATTCAAGGCTATGGTTTATCCAGTAGTCATGTATGGATGTGAGAGTTGGACTATAAAGAAAGCTGAGTGCCAAAGAATTGATGCTTTTGAACTGTGGTGTTGGAGAAGACTCTTGAGAGTCCCTTGGACTGCAAGGAGATCCAACCAGTCAATCCTAAAGGAAATCAGTCCTGAATATTCATTGAAAGGACTAATCTGAAGCTGAAGCTCCAATACTTTGGCCACATAAGAACAGACTCATTGGAAAAGACCCTGATGCTGGGAAAGATTGAGGGCAGGAGGAGAAGGGGATGACAGAGGATGAGAAGGTTGGATGGCATCACTGACTCAATGGACATGAGTTTGAGTAAGCTCTGGGAGTTGGTGATGGACAGGGTGGCCTGGCGTGCTGTGGGGTCGCAAAGAGTCAGACACAACTGAGTAACTGAACTGAAAGAACTACAAACTAAATGCTAAAATCCCTGTTAAAAATGAACTCATGGTGTCAAATGTTGGTGAGGATTATGCAGAAATGGAAATTTTCATACACTGTTGATAAGAGTGTAAATTGGAAACACCATTTTTGGGAAATTCTTTGTTATACCTATTGAAGTTGAACGTGTGCATATTCTATGATGCAGGAGTTTCACTTTTAGTTATATTGCTGCCAGCAATGTATATATATTTACATCTGAAGACACTTTAGCTGCATTTTTATAGTTCTAAACCAGAAGCAACCCAAAAGTCCATTAACAGCAAGATGAGTACAAAAATGGAAGTTTATTCATAAAATGGAATACTATGAATGATGAAAGTGAATGAACTACAGCTACAAGCCATGGTGATAAATTTCAAAAATGTAATGATGAGTGAAAGAAACCAGACACAAAAGATGCATATTTCATGATTGCATTTATATAAAGTTTAAAACAGGGAAAACAAATCTCTGTGTTAGAAGCCACAAAAGGGAGTAAGAAAGGAATAGTTAGGGAGGGAGCACAACTGGGGTCTTCTAAGGAACTGGTAATGTTCTATTTTTTGATGTTGGTGGTAGTTGTGTGGGTGATTTCACTTCGGGAATTTCATTTAGCTGGACACCTAAGATTCGTGTACTTTTAAAATATATATACTATATTTCAATAGCTTTTATTTTTTTAAATCAAACCATTTTTACAGATGAAGAGACTGAGAAATGGATTTAAATTATTTGTCCTCAAGGCTTTTAAATATTATTACTATTACTGAAAAATATTGTCATTACTGAAGTTTAGTGAGTTTAAGGACACTCCAACTCAGGAGTTTCATCAGTTCTCATTCCCCAGTTTCCTCTTTTCCTTCTCCTTATTCTATTCCTCCCCTCTTAGTAACCACTAGACCACTGTATCTCCGGGTTCTCATTTTGTTCCTTGCACCTGTTATCATTCATTCATCCATCTATTCACTGATCTTTTAGCACACATTCATTAAGAGTAAGTACCTGCACTTTAGAAATCAAAATGCCATGACTTTATGTAGGACTGAGGCAGGCTGTTAATTGCCCACTAAGTAAGTAGCTCCTTTTTATTAGATAACAGAACTCGAATTTTTTGTCTGTGTCCATTGGCACCTGGAATAAAGATTAACTGAGCAATGAAGTTTGGAGAGCTTCCTAACTGGTGACCACACTGAGATGTGGGGGAGGCATGCCCTGAAAGTGAATGGATGCTCTGCCCACCGCTCCTCCCTGTCATATCTTACCCTATGCATATCTTGAATTTCGCTATTCCTGAGTTATATTTTTTATAATAAATTGGTGCGTGTGTGCTAAGTCACATCTGACTCTTTGAGATCTATCGACCATAGCCCTCCAGGCTCCTCTGTCCATGGGATTCTCCAAGCAAGAATACTGAAGTGGGTTGCTGTGTCCTCCTCCAAGGGATCGAACCCATGTCTCTTAGGTCTCCTGCACTGGCAGGCAGGTTCTTTACCACTAGCGCTGCTTGGGAAGCCCAAAAAAGATGCTTTTTCTGCCAAAACCCGGGACTGAACCACGGACCTTTAGATCTTCAGTCTAACACTCTCTCAACTGAGCTATTCCAGCCCCAAGATAAGTTGGTAAAAGTATGTAAAATGTTTCCTTGAATTTTGTGAGCTGTTCTAGCAAATTATCAAATCTTAGGAGGGAGTTGTAGAAGCCCTTGACTTTATAGTTGACTGGTCAGAAGTACAGGTGGCCTGAATTTGTTATTGGTTTCTGAAGTGGAGGTATGAGAGCAGGTAGTTAACTAGATGTGAGCTGAGAAAGGGGGTGGGAGCAAGAGCCAGGTGACTGGAAACGGTCCATCTTGGCGACAGGAGTCCTAGAGGCAAAGAAAGGCTGCAATAGATGGGAATTTCTGGTCTCTGAATGTAACCTTTTGCTCATTATGCCCTCATTACAATAAAGTTAGCCTTGCAGAAAAGAAGGCTACATCATGCACTGACACCATGACACTTCTGCTCAAGACCAAACAGGGGTGAAAATCCCTCTTCCCCTGGGGAAGGTAGAGCTGGGATGAAAATCAAGAGATTTGACCCAAAACCCCTGCCTCTTCAATGAATATTGTCTGTGCAGTCATTTTCACATTCCATATAACCAGCTTGCTGAAGGAACTCAGAGCAGCTGCTCACCTGATCCTGCCCACTCTCCTTCCTGAGAGTGTACTATTGCTTAATAAATTCTCACTTTGCTGTCTTAGCTTCCCTGTCTCAACTCTGAATTCTTACTGCAACAAGATGAGAACCTACTCTCCAATAATAAAATTTTGTGGAATTGAGCCCTTAATCTGTGGGGTCTATGCTAACTCTGGGTAGTGTCAGAATTAAATTGCGGGGACCTTCCTGGTGGTTCAGTGGTTTAAGAGTCCACCGTGCAATGAAAGGGACACTGGTTCCATCACTAGCCCAGGAGGACCCCACGTGTCCAGGGAAACTGAGTCCATGCACCACAGCTCATGAGCCTGGGCTCTGGAGCCCATACTGAAGCCTATGCGCCCTGGATCCTGTGCTCCACAACAAGAGAAGCCGCTGCAATGAGGAGACCTCTCACTGCAGCCAGAAAGAGTAGTCCCCACTTGCCGCAGCTAGAGAAAGCCTGCACTAAGCAAGGAAGACCCAGCACAACCAAAAAAAAGAATTGAACCGTAGGACATCCAGTTGGTTTCAAAGAACCAGTTATTGTGGGGAAAAAACCCAACGTGTTTGGTATCAGAAGTGGTAAACAGAACACACAAAGGTTTTCTTGACTTGACTTTTGAGCATGATTTTGATGGAACATCTATTTACAGGAGGATATATTTCATGTTATTGTTGAGCTTTCCTATTCAGAATAAAGCATCATATTCTCTTGGACAAAATGGCCCGCCTCAGAAGTCTCCTCAAAGCTCCTTTAACATCCTTGTTCCTCAAGGTGTAGATGAATGGGTTGGCCATGGGAGTAATAACACAGTAAAACAGCGTCAGAACTTTGATAAGGTCTTGAGGGCTGTCCCCTGAAGGCTGCATATAGATGTAGATGCCAGGGCCATAAAATAAAGACACCACTAGTAAGTGCGAAGAACAAGTGTTGAAGGCCTTAAGTCTCCCATCAGCAGAAGGGATTCGAAATACAGCTTGTGCAATATAACTGTAAGAGATAAGTATCATAGAGAGGGGACCCATTATCAGGAAGGTGGCCACAACTGCTAAAGTAAGCTCGTTGACTGTGGTGTCCACACAAGCCATCTTAATTAGACCAGGCAGTTCACAAAAGAAGTGGTCCAGTTCTTGGTTCCCACACAGGGGCAGCTGGACTGTCAGTGTGGACTGCAGTAGTGAATTGGCCAGGCCAATGAGCCAAGCAGTGCTGGAGAGCTGCCGGCAGAGTTTGTGGTTCATGATTACAGGGTATCTCAGAGGCTTACACACAGCCACATAGCGGTCTAAGGCCATGGTGCCAAGCAGAACACATTCAGTGCAGCCTAGCCAGTGAAATACATAGGCCTGGGTCATGCAGCCTATGTAAGTGATGTTCTTGTTGGGTCCGCCTAAGTTGAAGAGCATTTGGGGTACAGTCGTGGTGGTGAAACAGAGGTCCAGAAAGGAGAGGCTTGTGAGGAAGAAATACATAGGACTTTGGAGTTGGGAATCTAGTTGAGAAACCAGAATAATAGCAATGTTTCCCAATAGTGTGAACATGTAGGAGGTTAGGAGGGCAAAGAAGAGAGGAACATCCAACCATGGATATTTGGTAAAGCCCATGAGAATGAAATCCTCTGGAAAACTTTCATTCATGTGCTTCATTGAATTTTGATGGGAGACACCTGCTAAAATCAAGAAAAAGAAGGATGACTTTAAAAACCCTGATTTGGTTCTTCCCTGGTGATTCAGTGGCTAAGACTCAGATATTCCAATGCAAGGGACCCGAGTTGTGGCAGGGGTTGCCACAACTAAGGCCTGGCATAGCATGCATAAATGAAGGAATGAATAAGAACATATCTTAAAAAAAAAAACCTGAGTTTGCAGAAGTTTTGATGATACCAGGGGGAAAATTATACCTGTAAGGGGGAGCAATGGGGTATATCCTCAATAGAAACATTAAGGAATATAATAATTAAAATTAATATTAAAAGTCACATTTGAAAAAAAATCCTCTCCGTAGAGAAAGTGGTTTCATTTCCCTCCCCCATATCAATACCCTATGTGATAGGTTAGTGGACAGTCATCACTTGTTTTGGCTCTTCTATATGATTAAAGAAGCCACTGGGAGGCGGTCTTCTCCTAGCTACCTTGCAGTTAAGCGAGTGTATGACCTAAGAGGTGGGCGCTTGGGTAGGTGCTTAGATCATGAAGGTAGAGCCTTCATGTAAAGAGTTAGTGCTCTTATAAAAGAGAACCCACAGTGATTCCTGTCCTTTCCACCGGATGAAGTTACAGCTATAAGGTGCTATCTATCAACAAAAAAGTGAGCTCTAATCAGACACTGAAACTGCCAGTGCCATGATCTTGGATTTCCCAGTTTCCAGAACTGTGAGATAAACGTAAATAGGTCTCTTGGTCTCTGACATTTTGTTTCAGCAACCCAAATGGACTAAGACATATGTCATCAGGGAAATGCAGATTAGAACAACAATCAGATTCCACTACACACCTATTAGAGTGAATGAAATCCAGAACAGTGACACCAAATGCTGGTGTGGATGTGGCACAATAGGAACTCTCATTCACTGGTGGGAATACAAAATGGTATGGCCACTTTGGAAGACAGTCTGGCAGTTTCTTACAAAACTAAACATACTCTTAATCCTGTGATCCAGCAATCACACTCCTGGGTATTTACCCAAATGAGCTGAAAACTTATATCCACACAAAAGCCTGCACAAAGATATTTGTAACTGCTCTACTCACAATTGCCAAAATTTGGAAGCAACCAAGATGTCCTTCAGAAGGTGAATGGGTAAATTAACTGTGGTACATCCAGACAATTCAGTGCTAAAAAGACACAAGCTGTCAAGCCACAAAAAGACATAGAACTTCGAATGCTAATTACTAATTGAAAGAAGCCATCTGAAAAGGCAACATAATATACTGTATGATTCCAACTATCAAATAGTATGTTTGGAAAATGCAAACCTATGAAGATGGTAAAAAGATCAGTGGTAGCCAGTGTTTAGGGGGAAGGGAGGGATGACTAGGTAGAACACAGAGGACTTTTAGGCAATGAAACTACTCAGTATGATATAATGGTATAGGCGTGTCATTATACATTTTTCCAAGCCCACAGAATGTACAATACCAGAGGGAACCAAAACGTAATTATGGATTTGGGGTGATTATTATTTCCTGGGTAGGTTCATCAGTTGTAACAATTGTACCACCCTGGTGAGAGATGTTGATAAAGGAGGAGGTTATGCATGTGTACGGAGTAAGGGTTATATGGGAAATCTCTGTACTTTTGCTCAGTTCTGCTGTGATATAAAACTGTTCTAAAGATAAAATCTTAAAAATCCTAATACTTCCTTACTGAGTGAGATGCAGAGTAAAACGAACAATTCTCCTCATGGCCCTCTCCACCAAGTAAACAGAGTTAAGACTGCCGCAGGCTCTGCCAGGGCAAGAAACACTACAGGTCCTTGCTAATGTGGGGCAGAAATTTGGAGACAGTATACAAGAATGAATTCTGAGATTGTTAGACCAAAAAAATTAGTTATGAATTTGTCATCACTGTTACCTTTACCAGAGAGGCTTTACTGACTGGAGCCATGGGTGTGATTTTAATTTTTTTTCCTGTTGTTTTAGCTAACACTAAAACCTGGGTTTAAAGGGTCCCACCTAAATGATGTTGACTTGTCAGAATTCCCTTAGCATATAGTAGAAGGACCCTGAAGACATGTGTGGGTTATGTAATATTTGCATTACTTGATTGATGAGAACAGACTGGTGATGAGGACAAGATTCCTTGTAATGTCTCCAAAAACAAACAAAAACAACAGGAATTGTACAATTTGATCATCTATGAGAACTGAGAGATTTCTTTTTTAGGTAACATGATTCCACTGTGGCTAATGTTTACAAGGTCATGAAAGTGTATACATTCCACGGTGATTAAACCAAAAAGATTTAAGAGGATCTGGAGAGTGAAGCATAGATCTCTCTCTCTCATTCTCACTTTTGCTCTCTCTTTGTTATGTAAGGGTTAAAAGTTCTCATGTTTTGTAGTAACTAATAAATCATATTTAAAACTAAAAATGCAGATAGAATAAAAGCATGTTATTGAGAAATATGGGTAAATAGAAGAAAACACTAAGTTATTAAAAATGTGTTACCTCAGGAGAATGGGAATTGAGAGTGAGAAATGATGAGGAAGGGAACTGCTATTTTTCATTGTAAGCCTATATATTATTTTATTTTTTGAACTTTAAACATATATGTCTTTAATAGAAAAGAAAACTGAGTATGAAGGAAAGGAAGGGATCTGAATATTTACCAACAATGGTGAAGGCACTGGAGGGATATACATTATTTGAACGCAAGGAAAGCACACACCATCAGTTACTGCGGCACAGGGTGCACAATGTGAGGTGGAGGAAAACCAAGTTGTGAAAACAGCTTGGGTCCAGGATATGGAAAATCTTGAATATAGGTTAAGGAATCTAATCAAATTCATTCTCAAAATTCCCAAAAAAGAAGAGGTGTGAAATGATTAGAGCAGCACTTTAAAACATTTGTTATGACTGAATAACGAGGGATTCAAAAAGAGACCGGAAGTTGGGAGCTCAGCTGGGAGGTTACTACAAGAATCTATAGGAGAGAGGCTAAGAACATTAACTCTGATAGTGGCAGTGGGAATGAAGAGCAAAGGAAGAATGTCAGAGAGAGGAAAGAGCTGAAGGAATGTTTGAAGTTTCGATCTGAGGTGCTGAGAGAATGAAAATTCAGTTAACAGAAAGAAGCATGTATATGGGAATTGATAGGAATACATGATTTAACCAAGAAAAGAGCTCAGAAAAAAAAGAAATTTAAAACTTGACCTATAACAATTGACCCTGAGGATCCATTCACCAGAGGATGGATTCCTGCTTCACCCAGACACCTCTAGTTCAACTTGACCAACTATCCATTTATAAAATATCATACAGCTACCTGAATTCATGACTAGGATGGTCTGTTGTGGTTGTTTAACCACCAAGGACAGGGACACAGATAGAAAGAGGCAGAAGCAGAGGCAATGGAGTATGTCTCCAGAAAAGATAATAGACTACACTTGCCAGGAAATTCATACATTTGAGTATAAAATGGCTGAAAACCAAGATCCCATTACCCCCACTCCACTTTGCAAATCCTCAATTTTTTTTAACCATTGGTTATTGTTTAGATTTTTTGATCCTCAAATTTATCTTCAGAGTACTGGCCTTCATTCATTCATTTTAAAGCAAAAAGATAAAAATTGTATTACTGAGAAATTCTTTCTGATCTTCACATTGGGGTCTAACAAAAATGACAGTATTGGTCTTTAGAGAATTGATTTTTAGTGGCTTGACCTGCCTTCTGATTCCTCCCCATCTCCTAGATAATTGGATTTTGGGGGGACATAATTCTGGGATTAACATAATTTTGAACAAATGACAACCATTGGTCTGGCATAATGAGAAATCATTTAGCTCATAGAGGTATCTTATCCTGCCTGATCTTGTCCGAAACTAAGAACCTTCATTTTCTTTCTCAGAACAAAACTGAACAAAACCCAATATTATCTAGGATGGTGTGAATAGAAAGAGACATCACTAGAACTTACCTCTTCTTATTTGAATTTGTATTTAGGAGATGTCTTTAGCTACAGAAGTTTAGTCAGGAGAAAGGTTGGAAAAGGGTTGGATTCCAACAATCCTGATAAGCAAATATGATAAGGTCAGGGCTTCAGTAAAAGTCACTAAGGGTCTCAATATGCAAGTAGGGTGAATGTGATTCTGGAGGCATCGAATAATCTGTATTGGTTCCAAATTTGATTTAAAGGCAGATAAAACCAGTTTGCACCCAGTGTGCCAGTGATTCCATAGGGGCTGTCATTGGTGAATTAATCTCCTTGGAGATAGCATCTATCTTTTGTTTACACTTTTGGTAAAGACTGCATCAGTTCTTCCACTCATTAATCCCATCTTAATAGGGTTTCCCTGGTGACTCAGACAGTAAAGAATCTGCCTGCAATGCAGGAGAACTGCATTTGATCCCTGAGTCAAGAAGATCCCCTGGAGAAGGGAATGGCTACTCACTCCAATCCACTCCAGTATTCTTGTCTGGAGAATTCCATGGACATAGGAGTTTGGCTGACTACAGTTCACGGGGTCACAAAGAGCTGGTCATGACTGAGAGACTATCACTTTTTGCTAGCTGACTAATACACTATGTTTAAATCTAAAGAATCAGGGCATGAAGAGAGCATGTCCAAGGCAAAAAACAAAAACAAACAAAACCAAAACCAACCAAATAACAGAGTCTAGGAGATGGAGAAGATTAATTCAGTTTGTCTATATGGCCTGCTCATTTTTTCATGGAGAACCTCCTACATAGACTTCTGAGGTTTTATATTTTCCTCCTCCCTAAGTTAAATGCATTAAGTAACTGTTCACTGAGCTGATTATCTTCTAGCAGAAAACAGAAAGTTATCTCAGAATCCCTAACCCATAGGACTAAGGACTGAGATCAGTCTAAGTTGCTTAATTTTATTTAGCTCTGTGGCCAAAAACTTCATTCTTGACTCTAATGAAATAGAAGATAGATATCCTGAGAAAAGCATGGATTCCAGAATTAGATCTGAATTTGAAATTTAATTTTGTCGCTTTGTTACCGTGAATATTATTGAATCTGTTTCCTCATCTTCAAAGAACTGATTATAACACATATTTGACAGGATTGTTGGGCTAATTAGATGACAGCATGTCTGGAAACTCTTGGAATGTAGTAGACTTCCAATAATGGTAACTTGATGATAATGAGAGTTAGCAGATGTTCATGAATCAATACAAAAGTGTTAATAGTGTAGGTGGACCTCACTTTCAGTTCTGCTCTGTGTGCAATATTTTAAGCTAGATACTTGCAAATGTGATTCATTTACTTCAAAATCACTTGGAGTGCTTGTGAAAAACACACATCTCTGGGACGTCCACCAAAACAGAATTAAAACCTCTGGGGATGAGTTTGAACTATCTCCCAAGGCAATTTAAATGTATACAGGGCTTGGGAATCATTGCATTATAGAATCATTCTGTTGTTTTCTTTTTAATTATAAAATTAAAGTTCAGGTTCTAGTGGGGCCAATTTGTGTATCCCCTTTGGGACTAAAGCCCTTCCATGAGGACTGAAGGCATATAAGTGAATGTAAATTACCATTATTATAATGTAGTAATATTTGGAAAATCATATATAAAACGGATAACATAATGCTGAGTTTCCTAGAATCACTAATAAGTTGCATAGGAGCTCAGAAATAGGCTTTAAGAGTTGGTACAGTTTTGTAGCCACCCCTCACCTCCCACCTCCCAGTTAAAAATGAGAGGACAGGGAAAGATGAAAAACAAAAGGCCATTTTCTTTGTTTTCATAAAAGTGACATAAGCTGGATACTTGCAAATGTGATTCACTTAACTTCAAAATCACTTGAAGTGTTTTTCACAAGAAGTGACCCACCATCTTCTCTTCCAAGTTTTGTTTGTTTGCTTGTTTCTGGCTCCAACCCTGCAAGGATGAACTCACATCTCCTGCATTGGAAGGGTGGTGTCTTGAGGCTGGAACGTCAGGAAGTTCTCACCTTTTCTTTAGAACTGAGAATTTTTGCTGTTACAGCTGCTTTTGCGTGATTGAATCAAAATTTACAGTAATACCTAGTACACTGGAGAATTAGAAGCAGTGGGGGGTTAATGAAGAATTTGGGCCCCTATGAAGAGGGGAGAAAAAAGGTGGAGGCCCCACTGGGATTCGAACCCAGGATCTCCTGTTTACAAGACAGGCGCTTTAACCAACTAAGCCATGGAGCCCGCACAGAGACCCGCGCTAGTGCTCGGTCTGTCCTTACCGGGAGATTAAATATTCTTGAGGCAGCTTGTGGGATTTAGAGCAGTTTACTGTGAGAAAACAGACAAACTTCAAGAAGACGTTTTGCTTACTTAGACGCGCTGCAGAACAAATACAAGCGGGACAAGTTTCGGGCATTTTGAATGTTGGAACCAAGAGGACTTCAACTAATTCAATGGGAATCGTCAATAAAAGTCGAAGCTACGCACTTTTTCCAAAAGGGGTAAATTCTTCTAAAAGCAAACTTTGCTGTTACTGCACCTCGACTTTTGTAACTGAGATTCTTCATTCCAATATCCTAAGTGAGGGACTCTAAAAATGGAACTCCACTGGAAGCCCGTTAGACCGCCGAGTCAGGGCACCTAGCGTTCCTCCACGTTTGCACTCAGCAAGTGGTGACTTGAAGGGGAAGGACCGCGAGCGGAGAAGGCGGCGGCTGGAAGTGTAGAGTTCAGCTACAGAGTCAGGCACATCGCCCTCTAAAAATCCAAAAACGCCAATGTCAAGGTGGTTGTAAAGACTTAGATCACACAACCGCAGTTGTAAAGCCCCTCGAGAGTGTGGAACGGGAGAGGGCCTAACGGTCCCCTGCGGACCACAGAGTGTTCACTGGATCCAGGTATCATCCTCCTTAGGTGGAGAGCCTTACAGTTTCAGAGAACCACCCACTGAACCCCAAACACCAAGGGCCCGCTTTCCAGAGCAATAGGTCGTCAACTCGCAAAGAAGGCAATGCCTTCTTCCTTCTAACCGGGTTCCTGCACTCCGCTATGACCCGCCCTTCCCTCTCCCAAGTCGCATCCCCAGCGGGGACAGGCCGAGATCTAGGTCTGAGATTAGTACCCTGATCGCGACTTCGGTCCACCTGAACGCCCAGAAGGCGATAGAGGTAGCTGAGTGGGGGGATCGTGGCAGGATAAAGCAGGTGAGGCTCGCAGGTGGGCCTCTGATATTCCCAAGGGTAGGAATCAAAGCTCCTATTTTGTACAAAGGAAGCAGAAAAAGCAAAGTCTATTTAAACATACAGACTACAGAAGTTTCTGAATATGTTTCGGAAATGAGAAAAATGTTTTAATTAAAAGCCCTTTTCGAGGTAGTGTGGGAGCCCTTCCCGGATGCAGAATTAAGTCTCTAATTTCTTTAGAAACAGGGGTTCAGATCCCACTGCCATATCCCAGGTCCCACAGGCAAATGGAACCTAAGTAAATAGGCTCTTCCTTAAAAACTAAAGGAAAACTCCTGCTTCTGGAATGAGTTTAGATGAGAAGCGCTCTTTCACTGAGGGCAAGTAGCTACAGGTGAGGGGGTATGTGTGTGCAGCTGTCGTGTCAGACTCTTTGCGACCCCATGGACTGTAGCCCACCAAGCTCCTCTGTCTATAGGATTTTCCAGGCAAGAATTACTGGAGTGGGTTGCCATTTCCTTCTCTAGGGTGGGAAACCTTCCTAATCCAGTCCTTTCCTCTGTCCTAGTTCGTGGAGTTTCCCAGAGACATTCAAACTAAAGAACTACAATGAAATAATATTTTCTATCAAGCAGACTGGTAAACAAACAAAAATAATTGTTTGTAGTAGTGTTGCCTATTAGCACTTGAAGTCATTGTATGAGTTTCCTGTGGCTTCTGTAACTAATTAACACAGCTCAGTGACTTTAAAGAACAGAAATTAATTTCCCCACAGTTCTGGAGGCCGGAAGACCAAAGTCTGTATCACTGGGCAGAAATCAAGGTTTTGACAGGGTCATACTCCCTGTGGAGGCTCTAGGGGAGAATCTGTCCTTGTCTCTTCCAGCTTCTGGTGGCTACCAGCCTTCCTTGGTTTGTAGTTGCATTATCTCTGCCTTTGTATTCACATCGTCTTCTGTTCCATAATCTCCCTATGCCTCTCTCCTTTAAGAACACTTGGCATGGCATTCAAGCTCCATCTGGATAATCCAGGATAAATTCCCCATCTCAAGATCCTAAACTCAATCTCCTCTGCAAAGACTCTCCCATTTTTAATTAATTTTTTTCCATATAAGGTAATATTTATAGCTTCCAGGAATTAGGATGGAAATATATTTTGGAGGATCATTTTTTCAGTTTGCCCTACAGTAGTGACATCCTGATTCCTCCACCTACAGACAAGAGATTAACTGGTTATAACTTTAGTTTCTTTCTCTTAATAAAATAGGAATAATAATATGAACTTTCTTATATATTACTGAGAATATAAAATGACAATGTAAAGAACTATGACAATATCTGGGGCTCTGTAAGAACTTAATGGCTGTTAATTCTCAATGTCACAGCAATGTTCAGTGTGGGTCATGGTGTCAAGGAAACAAGCCCTTCCTTGGCTCTCTGGGGATAAATTAGTAACATTAGGAAAGACTAAGACAAGAACCACCAAAATTACCATCACACATATTTAATCTAGCAATTGCATTTTCAGAAATTTCTCTAATACAGACACTTATGAAATGCAGATATTATTTATTTCAGTGTTGTTTATATTGTTAAACGTGGCTGGTTAAATAAAAATATATCCATAACATGGAATATTTTGAGGCAAAAGAAAAATAAGCTATTCTTATGCTGATATCGAAATGAAGGCTTAAAACTCAACATTCAAAAAATGAAGATCATGGCATCTGGTCCCATCACTTCATGGCAAAAAGATGGTAAAACATTGCAGACGGTGACAGATTTTATTTTCTTGGGCTCCAAAATCACTGCAGATGGTGACTGCAACCATGAAATTAAAAGACACTTGCTCCTTGGAAGAAAAGCTATGACAAACCTACACAGCATATTAAAAAGTAGAGACATTATTTGCTAACAAAGGTCCCTATAGTCAAAGCTATGGTTTTTCCAGTAGTCATGTATGGATGTGAAAGCTGGACCATAAAGAAAGCTGAGCGCTGAAGAATTGATGCTTTTGAACTGTGGTGTTGGAGAAGACTCTTGAGAGCCCCTTGGACTGCAAGGAGATCCAACCAGTCAATCCTAAAGGAAATCAGTCCTGAATATTCATCGGAAGGACTAATCTGAAGCTGAAGCTCCAATACTTTGGCCACATAAGAACTGACTCATTGGAAAAGACCCTGATGCTGGGAAAGATTAAAGGTGGGAGGAGAAGGGAGCGACAGAGGATGAGATGCACTGACTCAATGCATATGAGTTTGAGTAAACTCCGGGAGTTGGTGATGGACGGGGAGGCCTGGCCTGCTGCGGTTCATGGGGTCGCAAAGAGTCGGACGCGACTGAGCGACTGAACTGAACAACTATCAACCAAGTTTTGCTTATTTCTTATTTCTGTAAGAACAATTCAAAACCATTTAACATACTCTCTTCCGTCGATACTTTTAAAGGGTTCACACGACTGCTTCAAAGAAGTGGGTCTACAATAGAAATGGCAGCGGTGGGATTCGAACCCACGCCCCCGAAGAGACTGGAGCCTTAATCCAGCGCCTTAGACCGCTCGGCCACGCTACCACGTAAGAATCTCGTTCAAACTTCTTCTTAGCAGTTTAAAAGACTTGCACAAGCCTGTTATTTTTTTTCTAGAGCACTTTCCCCCTCCACATACAACTCTGTCATCTCATCCACAAATAAAATCCGCAAATAGGTTCCTACTTCGGGAGATTCACATTTGCCTTCTGTGCAATATTTCTGATACTCGAAAGTAAAGGGAGAAGCAGCCAAGGCATAATATCCCTCAAACTCGAAGTCATAAACTCGAATCAGTCATTAAAAAAAAAAAGATTAGAAATCGCCGGCACAGCACCCACCGAAACTTGGGGTGCAGAGATCAGGAGTCTTCAATTTGTCAACTGCGTTTGGTAGTCAGCAGTGGGAAGTTATTTTTGATTTCTTCACCTAGAAAACAGAGATGCTCTCCTCCCCGCTCACATGGAACTTGATTCAGTGTGTGTGTCTGTGTGTGATTTCTTACTAAAGAAAACAACCGCGCAAACTGACCTACTTTTCGCTGAATGTGATCATGGTCTTAATTTACAAAGTTCAGGGAGGGGATCCGTTTGCTTTCAGTACCTGGTGCAGCATCCTCTCCGAGCCCAGAGAGGGCTTGTTCTACCCGCTCCAACCTCACCTATGCGAACTGGGCAAGTTCCCGGGTCTCCTCCCCACCTAATCCCTCGCTGAACAGCCTGATCCATTATACGATACGCTGCACTGTTTAAGTGAGCCCTACTCTGATCAGGGGAAATGGTGTGTAATTCTTCAAAAGGTCTGATTATCTCTATGAACATATTATATACAGGGAAGAAGTGCTCAACTTTTTTTTTTTTTAATGAGATTAAATTACCTATATTTTTTAGTTAAAGAGAAAATGTATGGAAAAGTATCAAAGAAGAGTGCCTGAGAGCAATTTGAAAGTAGAGACTAGTTAGGATATATTCAGTCTACTACTATTGCTGACATCACTTAATCTGTAATGGAGGAACAGGGATGAGTTTTTAAAGTAACTGAAACAGTTTGTGAAATATTTGGGATCTTAGGGGAAAAAGTACAGTATTTTGAAGATAAACTTTTGTTATAAAGTGTTGCTAAATGAACTAAATTATGTAGAATCTTAGTGAAGTAATCACATAACATTTTATCAATAATACAATATTCCTGTTCAGTAGAAAATTGTCTGAAATTTTATCTGTGATTGTTACACCTTACTAGCACAGGGCTTGACACATCATAGATACTCAGTAAAATTTTAGTCAGTTGTATAACACCCATACATTAAGGTAGGGGTTTTCATCCAATAAAAACTTACTGAAACCATACAATGTACCAGTCACTATTTTAAGTTCTGGGAGGGGAACAGTGAACAAGAAAAATACAAACTCAATACCCTTGTCGAGCTTATATTCTAGAAGAAAAGACAGACAATAAACAGTGCAGGACACTGGGGTTTGATCCCTGGATCAGAAAATCCCCTGGAGAAGGGAATGGCAATCCACTCCAATACTCTTGCCTAGAAAATTCCATGGACAGAGGAGCCTGGTGGGCTATGTAGTCCATGGGGTCGCAAAAAGTCGAACACAACTGAATGACTTCATAGTAGTCATAGCTAAGTGAGCCTGAGTTCTACTGCTTCTCATCTACTGAGTAGCCACAAGCCTATGGGCAAGTCACTTAAACTTACTCGGTCTTACTTTTATCATATGTAAATGGTATGACAATACTAAAAGTTGCCTACGGTGATAGATAGATGGCCACTACATGTAACATACATAAAAACTGCTTAAAAGAGTACCTTGCCTGTAATATGCACGCAATACAGTTTGCTATCATCATTTGTATCATTTATTAGTATTCACTGAACAACTTTTTTGTGTGTCGCGTTCAGTCTTTTAAATAATACTGTGAAATATTATCCTATTTCACAGATAATGAAGTTTTAAAAATTTGACATATTCTCAAAAAAATCAAGTGAATTATTTTTCTTAACTTAATAGATGGCACACACAAGATTTACACTTCAGTCCTACAGTATCTATTTTGGGACATTTTTCACTTTGCCAGATTGAAATCCAGTGTATTGTTTCTCCATTTTCAATCATCTCACCCCATTTCTTCCACTTTATCTCGCCTCCGTTTACATTATTCTGGAATTCCAGCCAGAATTGAAAGCCCTTCAGATCAGGAACTTGGTCAGACATCGATTTTAAGGGGAATACTGGCAGACAAGGAAGATGAAGAGCTAATAAGGAGACTCCAGCTTCGCCCTCAGCAGAGCTAAGCATATTTCTGTGTCCCTCATTGTTTCAGTCTGGAAATCTTCCGGCCTGTGGACCCAGCTCAGGCCCCTCATATCTGCATGCCACTTTCTACACACGTCGTTGCAAAGTAGGGCACAGTGAAATCTAATGATGTCTGCCAGCAGTAAGTGGTATTTAAAGCATAGTGAGAGAAAAAAATTCACCGTGTTGCATATTTATTCAAGGATGAAATCCTGAAATAACTTTGATCATTGTGACATACTCAGAGCAACAGTAAATATGCCACAGCACATACTCGTATCTTGCACTCTGTTTGAAAACAAGAGCCAGCAAAGAACTCAGAGATCCTTATAGGGCTCAAGTAAGTGCCTGCTTTGGACCCTGCGAGACCGTGTTAGAATTTTCCTTCCACATTCCACCTAGAGGCTTCTCATTCTGGAGACTTCTGGGGTGATTGACAGATTAATTGGTTCAAGAACATAATTTTGATGCCTTGAATTCAGTTATGCCCTGCTGGTAGTGCTCAACAATTCTCTCTACCTTTGAGTTGTTTAATGATAAGACTACATGAAAAAGGAGAAAACCTAGGAAATAGAAACTTCTCAGAAAGTTTGCATAAGCATGAAAGAGAATCGATAGTTCTACTGAAATTCTCTTGTCTCAGAGCCTTCTTAGCGCAGTAGGCAGCGCGTCAGTCTCATAATCTGAAGGTCCTGAGTTCGAACCTCAGAGAAGGCACAGTAGTTTTGTCACTCATACAGACTTTCATTTGAGAAAGAAGCAGGGTAACAAACAAAACTCCCTATCCCGGCAATCAAGTTGTGTATGAAATCTACGTCCCAGGATTAACTCCCTGCCAACATGATGCGATTATAAATGGGGCTGTAGTCCTTCAAGAAGTTTAGCGGATTTCTTTCTAATCAGGTTCCTTAGGCAGCAAAGCAGTTTTTCAATATGTTGCCTATAGCCATATATTTGGATTAACTGTCTCTTTGCTGCACTAGAAAATTAGCAAAAATTTATTACCTTAAAATAGCATAAATGTATTATTTTTCAACTGTGGAGGTCAGAAGTCTGAAACGCGTCTTGTGGGGTTAAAATCAAGGTGTAACAGAGCTGCCCTCTCTCTAGAGGTCTTGGGGAGAAATCACTCCTTGCTTTTTCCAGCTTCTAGAGGATGCTCCTATTCCTTGACTCATGTTCACATCACTCTGACCTCTGCTTCTGTTGTCTCATCTCCTTCTCTGACTCTGACCCAGCTACCACCCTCTTATAAGGACACTTTGATTACATAGAGCCATCCAAATATCCAAGATAATCTCCCTATCTCCAGATTCTTAATCACATTCCTTTTGCTTGGCAAGATAACATATTCCCCAGGTTTTAGAGATTAGGAAATGGGCAACCTAGGGTGGGAGGTGCGAGACATAATTACACCTACCATAGTCTACCTGCTGGTCCCCAAAGATTCACCCTTGTGCCACATGAGAAAAATATTCACTCCATTCCAATCTCTCCCCAAATCTTAACTCACTTCACCATCAACATATCTAAATCTTGTCCTTTCAAAACTTCCAAATATCATCACCTAAATCACCCAGATTTGGAATGAGTGAGGCTCTGTGTATAATCAATTCTTATTTTATTTTATTGATTGCTTCTTTATGTGCTAGATATCCTTCTAAACTATTTTATGTGTATTTACTCCACAAGTCCTCCCATTAACTCTATTAGGTAGGCTTATTACTATTTCTATTTTACACATGAGGATAGTGATGCCCATTGAGAGAAAGCAATTTACCAAAGGTACTGTAGCTAATAAGCGGAACAGTTGAGATTTGAGTACAGGCGGTGGGAACTAGTTAAATAAAGCTCTAATCAAAATGAACAGAAGTGAGATCCAGGCATTGTTGGGGGGAGGAGCATCAGTTTTCTATTTAATATTGCTACTCAAGTTCTTAGAGTAATAATAGTAGCCACTTCATGGCTATTTGACCCCATGGACTGTAGCCTACCAGGCATCTCAGTCCATGGAATTTTACAGACAAGAGTACTGGAGTGGGTTGCCATTTCCTTTTCCAGGGGATCTTCCCAACCCAGGGATTGAACCCTGGTCTCCCACATTGCAGGCAGACACTTTACCGTCTGAGCCACCAGGGAAGCCACCACTTTCTCATCAAAAAGTTAAAAAATTATATTTTAACATGTCAGTGATTTTACTAAAGAACAAATGACACTCTGGTTAGTCCAGCTCTATCCTATGCTCTTGGAGAAGGCAATGGCACCCCACTCAAGTACTCTTGCCTGGAAAATCCCATGGATGGAGGAACCTGGTAGGCTGCAGTCCATCGGGTCGCTATGAGTCGGACATGACTGAGCGACTTCACTTTCACACATTGGAGAAGGAAATGGTAACCCACTCCAGTGTTCTTGCCGGGAGAATCCCAGGGACGGGGGAGCCTGGTGGGCTGCCGTCTATGGGGTCGCACAGAGTCGGACACGACTGAAGTGACAGCAGCAGCAGCAGCATCCTATGCGCTCCTCATACTCTTTCATTGCTTTATTTTTCTCTGCAGACTTCATCAATATCTTATATGCTTACTTATTTCATATATTACTTTCATTATTTTTCGTGTCACCCCCAGGAGAATGTAAGATCCACGACAGCAGTGCTTTTTGTTAGCTTTGTTTGCTACTGTATTTCCTGCCCTTAGAAATATTCCTGGGGTAGTTATCGGAGGCAGGGATGAGGGGTGGCAGGCAAAATGAGCGAACGTGGTCAAAAGGTATAAACTTCCATTTGTGAGATAAATAAGTCCTGGGGATGTAATTCACAGGTTAGTGACTACACTTAACAATATTGAATTGTATATTTAAAAGCTGCTAAGACAGTAGATCTTAAAAGTTCCCATAACATGGGGAAAAAATGTAACTGAAAATAAAAGGAAAGAAAGACAGAAATATGCCTGGTACATAAAAAACCAGCAGCTTACATTGTTCAATTAATTGATGAATCAATAGGAGACAAAAAGACAAGGAAGCTCCATAAGTCTCTAGGGCTGAATCTACGTTTCTTTAAATATCTGGCAGAATTCTCCAGCTTGCTCTTTTCACAGTGATTTTGTCCTAGCTCTAGGGTGTTTGTATCTAAGACATTTTTCCTTCCAGTTGATCATCATTCCTGAAATATTCTAATGTTTTCCTTAAGAGAGATAGCATGGGAATATACTATTCTTCCTCATAATCTCTTCAAAATGTCAAGCAAACATCCTAATTTTCCTTTGTAGCTAGTAATAGATTCATTGTTCATTATCTTATTTAATGAAATCAATTATAGAGCTAGAGATTGTTAAGAGTCTAGACAGATTTATACATATCTTTCTGTCTAGTAACACTGTAGGTGATCAAAAACATTTTACCACAGTTTAATGCAAAACCTATTTGAAAAGTGATTGAGGTATAAAGTCACACGCAGTATTAGGTGGTTTGCATTTGAACTGTCATCTCCTAAGAATTTACTTCTTTTTATTTATTTATTTTTTACTTACTTCTTTTTAAAAGTAAGGAACCTGAGGCAGTTGCAATCAAACAATCTGCAACGTATCTGATAAAGTTCTAGTGCTGTAACTTTGGTGAGAATTTGTGGAGGATCAATAAGAAAACACAGTTAACTAGCCAACATAAAATTTTCAGAAGTTTGCCCTACCTTCGAGCAAAAAGGTAAGGCCCTACTGGGAGTCGAACCCAGGATCTCCTGTTTACGAGACAGGCGCTTTAACCAACTAAGCCATAGAGCCACCTGAGTGCCAATAGGGGAGTTAAATCTACCTCATTTTACTTCGCTCCAGTAGGGAGCAGGGATTGGGGGAGCTTAAGAAGAAAAAACAAGAACTACACTACCCTGCAGTTGGCTCTGAAATGAATTGATAAAGTAGCATGACATATATAAACATTGTCATGTGTAAAGTGGGAAGTTGCTATATAACACAAGGAGTCCAGCCTGGAGCTCTGTGATAACCTAGAAGGGCGGGGGATGGGAGGTGGGAAGGCTAGAGGGAAGGGAGGGAAGTTCCAGAAGGAGGGGATATGTATATAATTACGACTGATTCGCATGGTTGTACAGCAGAAACCAACAGAATATTGTAAAGCAACATTGTCCAATTACAAGAACATAAGTTTGAGCAAATCAGCATGAGTTATGAGTGACAAGTTTCAACAGGTAGGAAAACTAAGAGCTACCTTAAGTAGCACTGAAGAATTGCTACACAAAAAGTTAAGTTTTAGCTGGAGGTGCCGGGGATTGAACCCGGGGCCTCGTGCATGCTAAGCACGCGCTCTACCACTGAGCTACACCCCCTACAATGCCACCTGCTTTGTGGAAAATATTTACTGGCAATAGCTATCTGCATTATTTTTTTCAAGAACCCTAGCCTAGGACAACCCAGTTCTGTTCTGGAGAATTTTGTCCGTGCATTTGCCCTCTTCACATGGAGCTCTTGGCTCAACAAGAGTATGAAGAGCTAGAAACCAGAGTAACATCTACTGACTTGCAGTGGTTTATTCTGTTCTACTCTAGGGATATAGTTGATTTAAAGAAGGTTCCTTACAACCTTAAAGAAGAAACTATTGCTTTGAAGATTACAAATTTAGAGCAAGGTAGTAACAAAGTAACTAGGGAGGAAATTTGTAAACTAGGAAAGGTCAGTTAAGATTTGGTTTACAAGTCACTGATAAATTAGAAATCTGAACAACTTATTCCTAGACAAGATCATTGAATTATTGGGTGTGAGTAAGGAGGAAGCCAGCATAAAAAGATCCTCAACTTTTTCTCTGAGGATGGTAAAGAGTGGTTATGATGTCTGTAAAAGAACTTGGGAACTTCCTGAGCTCAAGTTTCACTTGAGAGACCAGTGCCCAAACAAACTAGTCAGACACTTGTTGAATAAAAGTTCTAAAATCTCATGTATTTTGGCTAGAGTAAGACTCCATACATTCATTGTGATTTCATTCATAGAAAAATCTAGGGCCATTTTGTGATCATCAATGTTGCCTAAAAGACTGGTAAGCTAGAAGATACAAGTAACTACAACATCTTAAAATAGGGCGATTATCTCTTGATTGTTGTCATGGCTCCACTGTTTGAATAGGCAGGAAACTCTGGGAGCAGTGACTGAACACCAGGAACTGATTACCAGATTCTCTGTCTTGTAGAATATGGTGAGAGAAAGCTGAGGGAACAAAAATGTAGCCAGTAGTTTCACTGGAATGATTTTTTCTTTAATTGAAATTACCTCAAAATCCCATGTTCTTCTCTATAGAGAACATACATTGCTTTACCCATCAAACTAGAGGAACTGGGGTGAGTGTTTCCACTTTTTTCTTATTTTATGCCATTTAATTGATTGGTTCCAAACTTGTCTCAAACCTAGGAACAAGTACTCTTGAACTGAATCAAGATGTCTTTTCCCAGTAATAGATGCTGCTAACAAAGTAATGCTCAAAATCCTTCAAGCTAGGCTTCCAGAACTGAGGAAGTTCTGGAACTTCTGAACCAAGAACTTCCAGATGTACAAACTGGATTTAGAAAAGGCAGAGGAACCAGAGATCAAATTGCCAACATCCATTGGACATAGAAAAAGTAAGGGAATTTCAAACAAAACATCTACTTGTGTTTTATTGACTACACTAAAACCTTTATGTGGATCATGACAAACTGGAAAATTCTTCAAGAGATGGGGATATCAGACCACCTTACTTGCCTCCTGAGACACCTGTATGCAGGATAAGAGGCAACAGTTAGAACTGGACATGGAACAATGGACTGGTTCAAAATTGGGAAAGGAGTACATTAAGACTGTATATCCTCACCATGTTTAAACTTATATGCTGAGTATTTATCATGCAAAATGCCAGGCTGGATGACTCACAAGCTGGAATCAAGAAATATCAACAAAAGCTATGGAAAAAACATAACTTTGTCTATAGGGACCTTTGTTGGCAAGGTGATATCTCTGCTTTTTAGCAGGTTTTGTATAGGTTTGTCATAGCTTTTCTTCCAAGGAGCAAGTGTCTTTTAATCTCATGGCTTCAGTCGCCATCCACAGTGATTGTAGAGCCCAAGAAAATAAAATCCTCAGATATACAGATGATACCACTCATGGCAGAAAGCAAAGAGGAACTAAAAGCCTCTTGACGGGAGTGAAAGGAGAGTGAAATAGCTGTGTTAAAACTCAACATTAAAAAAACTAAGATTATAGCATGCAGTCCCATCACTTCATGGCAAATAGATGGGGAAAAAGTGGAAAAAGTGACAGATTTTATTTTCTTGAGCTCCAATATCACTGTGGATGGTGACTGCAGCCACAAAATTAAAGGACGCTTGCTCCATGGAAGAAAAGCTATGACAAACCTACAGGGTATATTAAGAAGCAGAGAAATCACTTTGTTAACAAAGGTCTGTTTGGTCAAAGCTATGGTTTTTCCAGTAATCACGTACAGCTGTGAGTTGGACCATAAATAAGGTTGAGGGATGAAGAATTGATACTTAGGAATTGTGGTGCTGGAGAAGACTCTCAAGAGTCCCTTGGACAGCAAGGAGATCAAACTAGTCAATCCTAAAGGAAGTCAACCTTGAATATTCATTGGAAGGACTGATGATGAAGCTGAAGCTCCAATACTTTGGCCACCTGATGAGCCAACTCATCGGAAAAGACCCTGATGCTGGAGAAGGGCAAGAGGAGAAGCAGGTGACAGAGGATGAGATGGTTGGATGGCTGCATGGACTCAATGGACATGAGTTTCAAGCAAACTCTGGGAGACAGTGAAGGACAGGGAAGCCTAGAGAGCTGCAGTCCATGGGGTCACAAAGAGTCCGGTACTACTTAGTCACTGAACAACAACTATCCGGTTGTTGGCAGAGTGGTAAAGAATCCGCCTGGCAATGCACCAGAAGGGGATTCCATCCCTGAGTGGGGAAGATTACCTGGAGAAAGAAATGGCAACCCAGTCCAGTATTCTTGCCTGGGAAGTCTCATGGACAGAGGAGTCTGGTGGGCTACAGTCCATGGTTCGAAAAAGAGTCAGACAGGACCTGGCGTCTAAACAACAACAATCCAGTTGGTAATCTGTTGCCTTCCGAAACTATGCTGTACTATGCCAACTCCAGGGAGATGCTTCACTTTCTGAGAACGCGCTGAGGGCAGAAAAATAGGGCAGCAACGGTAATAGGCAGGTGGAGCGTTAGACAAGGATATTTCTGTTATCCCAGGGAAAAGAGTCACAGAAAGTCGCGGCTAGGAAATAAGTGATAAAGACTATTACAGTATGTATTTTTTAAAATATATGTAATCTTAAAAAAAAGAAACTTCGAAGATTTGCAGGAAATAACGGGCCATATGTGATAAAGTAACTCATTTGAGGTACCTGAAGGGCCAGATTGGTAGGAGGAGGAACCTGCGTCTTTCGGGTGGAGCCGAGGGGCTGGACCCAAGGGCCATCTTCCTTCAGCTACAGGTGTCAGCCCGTGCAGTTTCTCTTCAAATCCCGCGCTGTCATTCTCAAGAGCAGGGTCAAAATCTGTCGTGACATCTTTCCACCCGGAGCCTTTTGAGACGGGTGTGGAGGTGGGAGTGGGGATAGGGGTCGGCAGGAACCTCGGCAGCTTCCGCCTCAGGAAATTTGGTGAGCGCTTGAAAAAGTCCAACCCGGAAAAAGACTGTTCACTTCAGTTCCCCCCGACTTCTTGTCCTCCTCTGTTCCTCTCGGAGTCAGGTGGTCCGGAAAATCAGCTCGTAGAAAAGGTAACGCCTTCCCCCCTCTAACCCAGTCCCTGCACCCCGCGGTGAGCCCCTCCCGCTCCCTGGTGCCCTCCACCCTCGGTCGCACCCCCTCCCACTCCTGGGGGGGCACGAGCAGAAAGCCGGACGAGGGGGCGCTGCGCACAGGTTCGTGGCTGCGCGTCCCCAGCAGGCCCGTGTGGGTGGGGGAAGGGTCCTGGGAGCAGGGGTGGGTCTGGGGGCCCCAAGGACAGGCGGGAGCTGAGACGACTCAGGACGTGGGCAGAGAGGCCCGGGACTGGGGAGGAGAGACCCGAGGAGCGGTCCAGACTGCGTCCTTAGGGTGGGAACCCGCAGGACCCGGGTGGCTACGAAGAGGCGCATCACGGATCCCAGCCCTGAACTTTGGGAATTAAGGCCATGAACGTATTCAGCGAAAAAGTGCGTCTGTCGCACAGGTGTTTCTTTCCATATCTTTTACAACAGGTTCTTTAAAAGGTCGCGCCTCGAATTCCAGGTGGTTAGAGATGAGGGGGCTGGGAGTGGGGAGGGGAGCTTGTCTGTTTTCCGGTTGCGGACAAGAAATGTAACTTCTTTTCGCGGACCCCTAAACTCCGCCGGCAAACCTGAGACTCTTCTCAGGGTCGTCACAGTTCCAATGCCAAGTCTCATTATCCTCAGCTGCCATCTTCTTCAGAGAATTTCCTTTAACCAAGGGGAGCCGTCTCACACTGGTTATGCCTCTGGGGTCGGAGGGTGAGCCCATAGCTAATGAATGATGAACGTGTTACAAAAGTCCATCCCTCTTCCTTCACGGTGGAAATAATTATAGTGCAATTTATCTGAAGCTAAACTTCATCAGAAGTTGCATCCTTACTTCTCTCTTTCCCCTACCCTATCTTTCTTCACTGATTCCCTTTTCTTAAACTACTCTCTTAATAAATTATGTGTACCTGAATCCTAGTCTCAGGGTCTGTCTACTGGGACCTGAAGCCAAGTCAAGAAGTATTCATGAGATCACAGAGCAAGATTCAATGTGCTGTGGAAGAGACTTCGGCTACTCTTTATCAGGTTTGGGGAATCCAGCTTCCAGAACTACTGTGGGGTCTTTCAAAGCCTAAGAATCACACAGTCCACAGGGAAAATACCACATCTCTGCAGCATCTCTCAGGGGGGAGACTGTATTGGGGTCTTACTTCCAGGGATGGGCTGCTTAACAAACTGGGAAAGGACAGTTTGAGAAGGTCTGAGTCCTGGTTCTCTGGGACTTTAGAACACTGTCCCCCAGGGACTCTCCTCAAAGGTTTTGTGATTAGCAGAGCCTTATTCTTTCTAGATGCCTGCTGGGTGGTGTGTTCGGGTAGTAGATTCATGTGACAACACTGGTTTTGGAGCCAATTAGCTCAGGTCTTTCCATGATAGATTGTACGAACCTCTGGTTCAAAAAAAAATTCACAGCAGTAGTAGTGCCAGTCATGAGAGTGATAATCACCATGATAGTCACAGTCAAGTTTTAACTGCTGTAACAGACTAGAGTTCCTGAGACCCTTCTGGGCAGTCTGCCCCTCCCAGAAGTTTCTGCCTGTGGCTTTCTCCAGGGCTAAGATCTGTTACATGGATTGGTGAGGAAGGGAGAAGTGGAAAGTTGTATCTCTTGATCTTCTCTTTTTATAAAGACTACCATCATCGTCATCAGAAGCAACATTCTGATCAGGACCGCTGCTTCCACACCCATCTCTCACCTGCCCTCATCTCCCAGTGCAAGGGAATTTTTTTTTCATTTCTCTGGTCTTGGCTATCCCCAGAACAACTCTCTTTTTTCTCTTCAGGGCCAGCCACTGGAGGGCATAAGGGGTATGACACCTGGACTTTCCAGAGCAGTGGCAGGATTGAGACCTCCTAGATACTCAAGTGGAGAAGGAAATGGCAACCCTCTCCAGTATTCTTGCCTGGAGAATCCCATGGACGGAGGAGCCTGGTAGGCTACAGTCCATGGGGTCGCTAAGAGTCAGACACAACTGAGTGACTTCACTTTCACTTTTCACTTTCATGCATTGGAGAAGGAAATGGCAACCCACTCCAGTATTCTTGTCTGGAGAATCCCAGGGACGGAGGAGCCTGTGGGCTGCCATCCATGGGGTCACACAAAGTCGGACATGACTGAAGCGAACACTCGAGTATAACAGACTCAGGTTGAAACCACAGTTCTCCGCCTTCATCATTTTAGGTTCTTCACTGTTGAACATGGGATGTTGCTCCCCTGGGGCATCCACTTTTGTCCAACTAGTTTCCTGGTTTGGGCTGGACCAGTATCTTGAGAGGATTTTATACATTGTATCATCCCATCATCCTCCACCCACTTCCTGCACCTTGAGTATTCTGATCTGAAAATAGTGACAGATTTGGAACCCTTCTGAGGACAATTCAGGTCCTTGGGGGTTCTCAAGAACTGCAGAGATTTAAAGATAACAAATAAATGAAGCACACATTTTTCAACACCACTGGTAGCTGGTTCTGCAATCCTGTCACTGCCCTAATTACCCTATTGCCTAGTAAAAGATGTATGGTGTCTCAAATCCTGTGGGTTATGACCAAGGACAGGCTTCCCAGGTGGCTCAGTGGTAAAGAATCCCCCTGAAAATGCAGGAGATGCAAGAGATGTGGGTTTGATCTCTGGATCAGAAAGTTACCATGGAGTAAGAAATGGCAACCCACTGTGGTATGTATTCTTGCCTGGAAAATTCCATGGACAGAGGAGACTGGTGGGCTACAGTCCATGGGGTCACAGATTCACACATGTTCAAGGACATTCAGTTTTTTAAAAATATATAATTTTATTTATTTTTGGCTCTGCTGGGTCTTTGTTGCTTCAAGGGCTTTTCTCTAGTTGTGGCAAGCAGGGGCTACTCTCTAGTTGTGGGACCTGGGCTTCTTATTGCTGTGGCTTCTCTGGTTGGGGAACATGGGCTCTAGGGTGCCCAGGCTTTGGTAGTTGTGGGCTCCTGGGCTTTACAGCACAGGCTTAATAGTTGTGGCGCATTGGCTTAGTTGCTCTGTGGCATGTGAGGGGCATGTGAGATCCTCCTTGATCAGGGATCAAACCTGTGTCTCCTGCATTGGCAGGTGGATTCTTTATACCATTGAACCACTAGGGAAGCCTCAGCTTTTTTTTTTTTTTTCGGCTGTACTGGGTCTTAACTGCAGCACACAGGATCTTCAATCTTTGTGGGAATGTGTAGGCCCTTCAGTTGCAGCATGTGGGATCTGGTTCCCTGACCAAGGATTGAACTCGGGGCCCCTGTCTTGGGAGCATGGAGTCTTAGCCACTGGACCACAGGGAAGTCCCCCCACCCCCCCAGCTTTTTTTTTTTAATCCATTTTTTTTTCTTACTAGATTTTGAGTTCAAGAAGACAAAACATCCAAATATTTTGAAAATATTTTCCATTTCTCATGTGTGTCTATCATCTATGAATATTTAGTCTTAAGAATCACTTTCCTGGTCATTTCTGGCTTAGTCTGTCAATTTTCATGTTGCTGTATAAAGATTAAGTCAGGGATCACATCTATTTAGGTACAAACCAGGATTATATTTGACATTATTCACTGATACTTAGATTTCGTGTACTTTTTTAAGGACAAAAAGACCCTTTTAAAGTGCAAGTAGCTGTGTTAATGGTAATTTGTGAAAAGGGAAAGAAAAAACCACCTATTTTATTCTTCATACGATCTTTTCTGTTTCTGATATTCTGAAATTTGTCTTCATATGAAGATTGAAGTTTAATTATAAAACAGGATGGGCTAGATAGGGCTTCCTGTATATTCTAGACTCCTCTGATTAGAAGTGGGTTTTGGTATGCTTTTCTTCTACTTGTATGTGTTTTTAGATTTTTAATAGCGAGCAGAAATTAATTTTGTAAACAAAAATGTATGCCTATTTGTTGAGAGAGAGAGAAGATTCAAGAAGGGACTCCCCAGGGGATCTGAATGAGGCAGTAGGGGGCTGACTCCGAAAGTTTCGTGTTTGTGTCACAGCAGCTGTGTGCAGCCAGTCCCACCCGGTGTTTTCGGATGAGCCAACGAAAGGTCTAGAGCACTTATGAGAAAAACAAAATACTTAAGAGCTAGGTGAGCTAGGTGCTTACGGAAGCAGCAACGAAGTGAGAGGAAGAAGTGGCATGACTCCACACATAATATAGGACTGGAAAAACACCACGGGAAACCAGCTGCTGCAGAATTCTTTTTAATTTGAGACAGCGATAAGGATGAGTTTAAAGGGTGAGGATAGAAACCCATCATTCCGAATGAAGGAACATCCCTGCCCAGGTGCCATGACCTGAATGCACTAAGGGACAGGCACCAAGGAAGGTTCTGGTTGGGTCCTGCCCACAGGGGCTTTGGGACCCACCATCATGGAGATGCCCCTTCGCTCATGTGAGATGAAGTTTCTGCTCTCACTCTGCCTTCAGAGATCCTACAAGAGAACTCGGGGTATCAGGGGACTAAACGAAAACTAACTAGGGAAAGGAAGAATTTAACAACACATGCCTGTCTTGGAGGAGAGAAGAGGCTATTAAGGAGATCCTGAGAGTCTTGCTGCCAGTTTCCGCTTTTCTTAAACCTTTAGCATTGGGAAAGGATGGATGTCAGGACTTCTGGGGATTGTGTTTTTAGGGACATGGGTAGTCCCTATCTATAATATGATTTTCCTTTGGAATGGAGTGGAAAAATTTTGATATTTTGAGATTAGAGAGTTGGGAGACAGGTTTTCTTTTCCTTAATTGTTTCTCTCTCTCTCTCTCTCTCTGCCTCTGTCTCTCACACACACACACATTTGGGCTCTACAGGATAGTTTGGTCATATGGAGGCTGGGTGGGAAAGGACCTGAAGCAAAGATGGGATCCTTAAACATGTTCTTCAGATGGGAGGCAACTTCTGACAGTGTCTGGACCTTCCTATTCACTTTTGAACTGCTTCAGGTACTCCAGCATGTCTGATTTAACTGTGCTGACTGAAGCCCGGTGGTACCAACGCATGACAGGGACTCCATCAGGCCCCACTAGAAACTTCTCAAAGTTCCAGCGAATGTCATGGACCTTCATGGGTTCCCAGAAGAGCTGACTTGATGAGCCCAAAAGATCAGAGGTTGGAGGGCAGGAGTTCTGGAGCAGAGAGAGAGAAATCAACAATGTTTTTTCTGTTTCTGTGTGGTCTCATCTTATCCCCACCCCTAGAGTGTCTACTCACCAGTATGTATCTCAGTATATTAACTAATTGACATGCTCCTAATGAACCATAGACATTTCAATACATCATTACCAGTACAATCAACAACCAAGAGTTAGTATGATAGCAAATAGAAAAGTTTATTCCTTTCTCTGTTTCTCCCTCAATCCCATGATTATATCACAGTGCTTCAAAGAAAGACTATCTTCTGTTTTTTTGTTTTTTTTTTTTTGTAAGTCATAACACTTCTAAAGCTTCAGTTTCTTTAGCTTAAAAAAAGGGGGTCTTTTTGTTCTGTTCTGTTCTGTTTTCTATGGTTCTGATACTCTATGACACTCTTTATTACCTATTTCTGTGTCTCCCTGATTAGATATGAATTCTTTCAAGGAAGAAATTATGCCCTATTAACATTTGTTAACTCATTGTATAGCACAGTTCTTGCACATAACAAAAGATTTGATAAATGTTGAATAAATGAATCATTACCATTCAGTAAGGAATGTTAGTCTATACTAGAGCAATCATATTTATATGTTTCCATTACTTGAAGCTAAAGCTTCACAACAAATATTGCCACTATCCATGAACTTATCTGAGAATTTCTTTCCAAGGAGTCCAAACTCAATCCTAGACTTGAGCCCCATGCTTTCAGGGCATTGTTACCTACCTGACCAGGTTTATGTTCACTTACCTTCAGGAAGGTAAAGACCTTCTGTTCTTTTTCTCCATTCACATCCCCTTTCTCAAAGAGCTGAAAATTGGGAACAAAGCCACCACCTGGACGTACATATCTGCAATGAACCAGAACAATCCTGAGACCATTCAAATTAAGAAAAGGGTGGATAATAATGGCCACCACAATGTGGCCACAAAGTGAAATTAGAGATAAAGAGAGGTTGTAGACAGGGAAGATGAGGAAAGAGCGGTCTTTGGGAATCAGGACTTCATGCATATGCCTTAAGGAGTCAAAAGAGAATTCCAAGAAAATTGGAAGCAGGATATTCCTCAGCCATAAAAAAGAATGAAATAATGCCATTTACAGCAACATGGATGGATCTAGATATTATCACAGTAAATTAAGTGAATTAAGTCAAACAGAGAGAAACAAATATGTTATCACTTATATATTGAATCTTTAAAAATGGTACAAATAAACTTATTTACAAAACAAATAGAGTCACAGATATGGAAAAGAATCTTATGGTTGTGTGTGCTCAGTCCTATCAGACTAATTGCGGCCCCATGGACTCTAGCCCATCAGGCTCCTTTGTCCATGTAATTTTCCAGGCAAGTATACTGGATCAGGTTGCCATTCCCTTCTCTAGGGGATCTTCCTGACCCAGGGATCAAACCCAGGTCTCCTGCATTGCAGACAGATTCTTTACCATCTGAGTCACCCGGGAAGCCCAATGTTATGGTTACCAAGGATAAACTGGGAGATTGGGATTGAGATATACACACTACTATATATAAAATAGAAAAGTAATAAGGACCTGCTGTATAGCCCAGGGAACTCTATTCAGTACTCTATAATGACCTATATGGGGAAAAGATCTAAAAGAGTGGATATATGTGCATGTAGAACTGATTCACTTTGCTATACATCTGAAATTAACACAATATTGTAAATCAACTATACTCCAATAAAAATATTTAAAAAGAAAATTGGAAAGCAATATTTTAAGGTTAAAATTCTTGATTCATTTCTATTTCCTAGGTTTTCTCCTTTTTCATGTGCTTCTTTTTCATTAGATTTCCTGTAGTCTTATCATTAAACAACTCAAAGGTAGAGAGAATTGTTGAGCACTACCAGCAGGGCATAACTGAATTCAAGGCATCAAAATTATGTTCTTGAACCAATTAATCTGTCAATCACCCCAGAAGTCTCCAGAATGAGAAGCCTCTAGGTGGAATGTGGAAGGAAAATTCTAACACGGTCTCGCAGGGTCCAAAGCAGGCACTTACTTGAGCCCCATAAGGATCTCTGAGTTCTTTGCTGGCTCTTGTTTTCCAAATTGGTTGCAGGGAAAGCCCAATACAACTACACCAAAAGGCTTCAGCTCCTCCTGTAGTGCATTCAGTTCTGTAAGCAGAGGGTGAACAGCATGGGTAGCTCTATCTTGAGCAGTAAAAGCAGTATCTATCACATGAATAAGCTGAGGACTATGAAGGGAAAGATTCAAGATCACAAAGTTTGAGGAAACAGAGCAAAAGGCTAGAACACAGACTTCCAAAAACACATCCAAACAGTTCCCATTTTTCTTGTGCAGAAGTTCCCATAAGTGGCTCCACTTTGTCATCCAATAGGAGCCCTTCTTTAAAAGCACAGGTTGCTTAGATTGGTGTGTGTGTGTGTGTGTGTGTGTGTGTGTGTGTGTGTTGGGGGTGGGTCCTGTTTGATTCTGAAGAGAAGTCAGATTTAAGTGCCTTTGCCTTCCTTAGTTGATTGATCAAAAAATGTTTTAAGGAATGGCAAACAATGTGGACATTCTATCCCCATCCTCCCACTCTGCCCCATGGTGACATAATGTTACACTCCAGTCACCCTCCCAGGAGCACTCTTTGCTACTCTAAGCTGGAAGCTATAGAGGGGATCAGAGAAATGCCAAGTCTAGCTCCAGAGCATTCTTTTTGTCAGTTCCAGTGACATAAATGCTGCCATTTCCCTGAAAGACTCATTGGGATTCTAAGGCTACAAACTCCAAACTGCTCTTTCCCACTGCCAGGAAGCTTCCCAGTGTCTGTCTGGACTTGTGCCAATATTTCCAACTTCAGCCATTTTCAGTTCAGATTTACTGACTTCATGACCAGCATCAGCCAGTCCTAATCAGACTCAGCTCTATCTGCTGGCATCTCCTCTTAGCCCTCACTTCAATTAAAGAGTGCATAGATGGTAACTACATTTCCTCTTCTCTGCCATTTGGAAGTGCCTGCAGAACCCAAGGGTATTTTTCCAGAGGCTCAAAGGTCAATCTTCTCTCCTGTTACCAGAAGTTACCAGTGAGAAAGATAAAATTAGCCCCTGAAAGCTAGATTCTGGCCTGGGAGTTATAGCTAGAGCTTGTTGTTCTCCTCTTGAACATAAACAGTTTCACAGAAGATCAGTATCATACAAGTGACCTTTAACCAGACAAAACATGAACATTATTCAAACCACAAAAATGACCAAGTATCACCGTATTCTTACCAATCTAAGTGATTGCTGTTTGTTTATCCTTGCTTTATTCCTCCTACTCTGTAGATATGATTTATTAAGATAACAATCACTTCACTGTGCCTGTTTCCTCATTTCCTGACAGCATCCAATCCAGAACCAAGTTTCAATCCCTTGAACCCTTCCCCTCACGTATCACAAGCTCAGATCCTCAAATAAGTCCTTTCTATTAATAACATCTTCTTACTGAGAAGCCCCATGGTTCCCTACAGTATATGTTTTCCCTCAGAACGTTGAGCAACAAATTCAAATACAGATACATTCCTGGTGGTCTTTGCTAAATCTCTGGGAGAATCTTAGTTCTCAAATCCCAATATAATTCTCCTGACATTTCTAAGGAGCAGAGCAGTGGCAGGATGTAGGGGATAGAGTCACATGATCACCTCCCTTCCCCCAGACCCTTGTTTCCTCCCAATAACAAATTAGCAAAACCTTCTGGAGTTAGGACTTCCCTAACTCCAGACGGTAGAGTGTCTGCCTACAGTGCAGGGGACCCGGGTTTAGTCCCTGGGTCGGGAAGATATCCTAGAGAAGGAAATGGCAACCCACTCAGTATTCTTGCCTGGAAAATCCCATGGACAGAGGAGCCTGGTAGGCTACAGTCCATGGGATCACAAAGAGTCAGACACGACTGAGCGACTTCACTCTCACTTTCTGGAATTAGACTATGGCCATATGACAAAGCTAGCTCCAAGAGAGTTGAAACATGAGTTCTTACCTGGATACTGAGCTGTCAAACCTCAATAGGTGGCCACATTGACAAACAGGACATGCTTGCCCGCATACTGCTTGAACTGGATATACTCCTCACCATTGAGGGTGAGGGCTCCATACTCATAGATGGTGCCTGTCACCCCCTTATAGCAATCCACCTGAAATATAACAAAAATAACCATAGCAATGCGATGATAAAGCAAATGATAATCTCTAACATCTGTGGACTTTTTGAAACTCTTAAGAACTGAAGAGAATATTCCAAGTAATATTTTTAGTTACGGCTAATGTGGTGTTCATTGGAAGGACTGATGCTGAAGTGGAAACTCCAATACTTTGGCCACCTCATGTGAAGAGTTGACTCATTGGAAAAGACCCTGATGCTGGGAGTGATTGGGGGCAGGAGGAGAAAGGGACGACAGAGGATGAAATGGCTGGATGGCATCACCAACTCAATGGACATGAGTTTGGGTAAACTCCGGGAGTTGGTGATGGACAGGGAGGCCCCAGGCCTCGTGCTGCGATTCATGGGGTCGCAGAGTCAGACATGACTGAGCAATTGAACTGACTGAATGCCACAACTGGGACTTTCCAGGTGGTTCAGTGGTAAAGAATCTGCCTGCCAGCAGGAGACTCGGGTTCGATCCCAAGATCAGCAAGATCCCCTGGAGAAGAAAATGGCAACCCACTCCAATATTCTTGCCTTGGAATAGTCCCATGGACAGAGGAGCCTGGTGGGCTATAGTCCATGAGGTCACAGAGTCAGACACGACCTAGCGACTAAACAACAACAATGCCACAGCTAGAATTTATACCTTCTAATTTAAAATCTTTTTTGCAATGGTGGGACAAGCACTTTATAATCATCTTTCCATTCCTTGAATCTTAATACAATTTACTGTCATCCTCCGATTGACAATTCACAGTTTACCTGCACTCTCTTCCATATCCTAACACCCCATTCCAGTCATCCTATCTCTTCGCAAATATTTTTAACAGATTTTGGCAGAGTTTCTCATAACAGAAATATGTTTTGCATAAATTTCTCACCCATATGTTCTCACATTGTAGTTTCCTTCCCCCAGAGCCCAGCAAATAACTTGTTCCTCCTCTAGATCCCAGAGGCATTTTCCAAAGCTTTGCCAGTAGGGGCTTATTGGTACTTACAAAATTCATCCTCAATGCCCTTTCTTATCTCTGTGTAAAATAGGAAGCAAAGGGAACAGAATTCCTACCTACAAACATGGCAAGGGAAAAAAGCCGACAGGATCTGGAACAAAATGCTAAAATGCCTCAACAGCTTCCGGCTGTCTTTATCATGTATGGATGCCACCTTGTGAACTGGGATGTAGAATCCCAAGAATACTGCAGCTTGGAAGAGCCTGATCTTTCCCTCTTGGCTTTCAGTTCTGCTCCAATTTGCTTAGGTCTGTTTGAAGAGATCAGGATGCCCTAAAAACACAGCCGTTTACTCACAAGATAATATTCTACAGCAGAAATTCCACACCCAATCAGGCAGCAGCTGCTGACACAGATGTGGATGGCCCTCAATGGATGCTTTTTTTTTTTTTAATTTCAGAGAAGGGAAATGATCTTATTACAGTTACCAGTCGTGATATTACATTTATAATTTTACACTTCACATGAACCCAATAATAGAGCACTTGAAGTGTGGTTTGAGGACCTGCACAAGTATCATCTGAGAACAAATTAGAAAAGCAAATTTGCGGCTCTACTAAAACCTACTGGATCAGAAGCTTTGGAGGTGTGACCCAGTAATCTGTGCTTTAACAAATTTTCTAGGTGATACTTATGTGAGCTGAAATCTGGGGATCACTATACTACAAGGTAGGTTTTCTCCAACTTTTAGAGAGGAAAGAAAGGGGTCAATAAAAGATATCTAACTGGCTTAACGTCACAGTGAAGCTGTGTTTTTGAATGAATATGCCCGATTTTAAACTTAAAACTTGTTGCCTCCAGTCATTTACTTCAGTCGCCACTTTGCATCCTAAGACACATATACACATCTTTAACAGGGTGCTACTGACAGCAAATGTGGACATTCTCCTGGGGTAGGGGGGAAGCATTGGGTGATTTGGAGCAGTACAAAGACTTAAAAGCAAAGATCTTACTCTGATCTGAGCTCTTGCCACATCACTTCCCCTGAAATTAAAACCAGCAAGCAACTCTCCTTGCCTTTTGCCTTTTATTACTCCCTGAAAGTGAAAAAATAAAATAAAAAAAGCCACTCTTTCCCAACTCTGGAACTCCTTAGGGCACATTTCAGCACCAGCTTCTTTTTCCACCTGCCCAAGGGTTTCAGCTTCTCCAAGAGCTGCCAGTTCAGCCTCCTTCTCCATTCAGTTACTACTTCACATCCCTGTTTCCCGGACCTGCAAGATTGCCCAGTGTTCCAGACCAGGGTGGAGAGGATGGGTTCTGGGCTACCCAGCGGCCACCAGGGGCAAGTGGCAAAGCAGAACACAGGGAGAGGAGCCTTCGTCCTTCACCCACTTTTCCATTTTCTGCCCAGTGACCCTTCAGGCTAAGGGAAGATGATCCACGTAAAGACAGGCAGTTTAGGAGAGCCTCTGCCTCAGAGAACAGCAGTGGCAATGGCAGGTGTCAGCTAGGAAAGGCTAGGGAGATGAATCTCGTCCTTCCTAGGAGAGAAGAAGGGAGAACTGGCTTCCTTGGCAGCCTAGTTCACCATCAGTGCTGGAATCCACCTGGGTTCCCTGTGGGACACTTACCTTCATCTGTTGCTGCTTCGGAGTCAGCTGAGCTAAGCTGACCAGGAACAGTGGGAAAAAACAGGAGGCCCAGAGCTGCAGGATCATGGCTCGAACTAGGATTTCCAGGCAAGTCTCAGATCCCCAGGGATCTCAACCCCTTTTGAGCTCCTGGCAGGGACCAGTTTGAAGATTCATCCTCCAATCACAGAGAAGCATTAACACACGGGCAAACCTCCCTCCACCCTGCGATCCCTCCCCCTTCCTCTTCTTCCCTCTCCCCAACATTCACCTCCCCCCTCACTCTTCCACCCCAGACCACAAGCCCTGAAGGCTCAGCTGTACCCAGTACCTCCCCTTGACGGGCCACCCACTGGTGGTTCTGGCACCCGTATCCTGGCAGGTGAAGGTGGAGGCTTCCCCCTTTGGAACTTGAAATACTGCCTCTACTTTCTCCAAGTGCTTGGCAGTTCCCAGGTGCCAGCTCTGCACCCAGGAAGTAAAGTCACCACCACTGAATCAGAATCTGCTTTTTAAAATCAATATTCTCATGTAATTTATATGCAAACTAAAGTTTGAAAAGCATTGTCCCACGTGACTATTAATCCTTTGTCCTGTCCCCTCAAACTTTCATCACTTAATCCACAGCACACTGTATTTTCTAACTATGAAGTCCAGCTGTGGGGGCCTGAGTGTCTCGGACACTCTTGAACTTGGCCCCTGGAGAAGGGCTTGTAAATGCAGGAGTAACACAAATGATGGGTACACATTCACAGGGCAAGGTATCTGGGAGAAAGCTCTAAAATATGAGTTAAGGAACTTCCCTGGAGAAGGAAATGGCAACCCACTCCAGTATTCTTGGTGGGAAAATTCCACTGACAGTGGAGTCTGGCAGGCTACAGTCCATGGGGTCGCAAAGAGTCAGACAAGACTAAGCATGTAAGCAGGAGAATCCTTCTTGGTTGCCTTGGGCTTGACTAAGCTTCATTCGCTGTCAATAATCATCTCTACCCCCACTTACTCCATAAAACTATTTCTAGTAAGATCCTAATAAGGTAACAATCTGAAATTTGTTGGAAAGCATTAATATTTGAATTGGTGAAGAGTCAGAGTTATTTCTCCCACCCATCCTCACTCCCATCTTCTCCCCTCCAGGTTTTCTCTGACAGCTCAGCTTTACTGAACTCTCCTGTTTATGGAAGTGATACCTTCTTCCTCTTCAGTTCTAAGCCCTTTTACACCCAGTCCCTTCCATCTGCCCTGCCTCTTCCAGGTTCACACAAAAGGCTTTCTCTGCTCCTGAAACTGAAGTCTGGATGGGGTTGAATTCTCATGAACTCTGTTGGAAGATAAGCTTTCTGTTATCTCAAATTTCTTCTCAAAGACCTTGTAATCTGTGGCCTGCTCGCTGATATCCGATCCAGCCAAGCAGGTCCTCAGGCATTTGGAGCAGCCATGCGAAAGTGTCCTCCTCTTGACACAGGCCTATACACATTCATGAGCTCCTTGGCCTCTCACCTTCTCATTTTTAAAAATGGCTAAACCTTAGACTATGATATATACCAATGATAAGGGTATTGACTAGCTCCTTATCTCAGAAAAAGTTAATGTCTCTGTACCTTAGTTTTCTCATTTGTAAAATCAGGGTAGTAACAATGTTTACCTCCTAGGGCTGCTTTGAGAATGGAATGTGATTCTAACTATGAAGAACTCAGCCCAAGGCCTGAAACATTTAAGCAACTATTTTTCATCCATATGTTCATCTTTTTGCATGAGAAAACCGAAGCTCACAGAGAGAGTGACATCTCAAAGGTCACAGGTTAGTAACGGTGAAATGAAAGCAAACTCTTGGCTCTTTATACCATAGAGTCCTCACTCTGGTTCCACATGAATCATCAATTGTTGCAACTAAATCTTCACTGTCTGAGGTGATTTACATTTGCTCTTTTTGCACTAACTAGCCCCTGAATGGTGAGAAGACACTTCAGAACAGACCTCATCAGTAAGTCAAATGGTCCAAAGTCCCAACTGCCCAGGTTTCTATTCCAATATTCCTCATAAGCTTTTGAGCACCTTGGGTCCTGGCCTTTAACAATGAGAATCGAAGGAAGAACACATGAGCAGGAGGGAAGGAGGCAGATGTGGTCCAGTGGCTGAGAATCTGCTTTCTAATGCGGAGGACTTGGGTTATATCCCTGGCTGGGGAACTAAGATCCCACACGCTGTGGGGCAACTAAGCCTAGATGCCAAAACTAGAGAGCCCGTTCAGAACAGCGAAAGATCCCGCATGCCACAACTAAGACCCAATGCAGCCAAGTAAATGAATATTTCTTTTTAAAAAAGAAAGAAATGACTGATGCAAGAGCAGAGAATCTGTATAAACCAAAATTGTTACTTCCTTAATTTACTACCCCAAGCCCAAACTCTATTAAGATTTTTCACTAATTAAGCACCCAAGCCCAAGTTTCTTTGTCCTGTCAGTTCCTCACAAGTTTATTGTCTTTGTCTGAAAAGTATAAAAGCTGCCTGCTTTGACCACTTCTGAGGACACATTTCTGTAAGACCTCCTTGCATACAAATTAAACTGTTTCTTTTCCTCCTGTCAATCTGTCTTGGGTCGCTTTTTTTATTAGTCCAGCCACAATCATTCAAGAGGGGTGGAAGGAAGGTTCCTCCTTCTCACACTTCCCAGATCTTTTCCAGTCTCTCTTCTTCTACACCCAGCTTTTATTCTATGACTTTTCTAAAGGTCTGTGTTGTTGACATCACTCTTATATTAAAAATAATTTGATTCCTCCCTACTTCTTACACTTTCAATTTTAAATTCTCCCATGGAGCACTCGCCCTTCCTGATTTGACATTAGTTAAAATTTTCAGGTGTACCCTTCCCTCCAGAAATGTTATGTTTCTGGCAGATTGAACTGTCTTCAACACTCAAAATCCATCTATTTAGGTATTGATTTTACCTTTTAGGTAAAATCAGGGGCAGTACTTTGGGGTCATTTTTGAAAGATTTTTTTGATATATGAATTACATGTTTTTATTTAAAATGATGCAGTGCAATTATTAAGCAAGACCTCAGAGGCCTGAGTCACAAATCAGGGTTCTGGGGAGCTTGACCAGGCCTTGAATTGGACTCAAGGTCAGTCTTGCTGCCTTTCTCAAATAGCCTAGGTAGGGCTAGGGCAGAAAAGACTGGGAGATTCAGATCAATTTGTCTCAACCACTATTTCTTTGACCCAGTCAGGATGAAGCAGTTAGATGACATAGAATTCTTAAGAAATGATTTGTACAAGGTTACAGGATATTACAGGCTAAGTTATATTCTCCCCAAAAGATATATTGAAATCCTTCCTTGCAGGACCTCAGAATGTGACTTTATTTGAAAATAGGATCTCTGCCAATGTAATTAGTTAAGATGAGGTCATAACTAGAGTAGGATGGATCCCTAATCCAATATGACTGATGTCCTCATAAAAAGTTGGTCTTGTAAAGATGTCCTGTAAATGGAGACAGAGCTTGTAGTTGTGCTGCCACAAGCCAGGGGATATTTGGGCTTAGCAAAAGCTGGAAGAGGCAAGGAAGGATCCTTCCCTACAGGTTTCAGAGGAAGCATGGCCATGATGATTCTGTGAGTTCAGACTTCTAGCCTCCAAAACTGTAAAACCATCCATTTCCATAGCTCTAAGCCACTAAGTTTGTGGGACTTCCTTATGGAAGCCCTAGAAAACTAATTCTTGCAAGTAAGTTCAGAGATAAGACCTGAGTTTTCTCTGATTTCTGACAAGTTTCATCAATTGCCTTATGTCTACCCCACATTCACCATAAAGTTCTTTCATTCTCAGTTTCTTTGATCATAAAGGAAACAAGATTCTTTATTACTTCCAGACAAGCCTTCATTTTAGTTCCAGAATGAAATTACTACTTTATTAACCTGAATCTCAACTTACAGATTCAAGCCTATGCTTGATTCTGCCTGAAATATTTTTCTCACTTATTTTATCTCCCTATGTACATGGGCCTTCCTCTCAGGACTCTAGGGGTTTTCTTCTCTGCTTTGCAAAGGAAAGACATAGACTCTCATTGCAGATTTGCCATAATTTTGTAATACCATCCCTTTCATATTGTAAATAATATTTTCATATCTACCATCTCATCTTGCCCTCACTATCAGCGTAGAAATTACAAAGGGGAAGCATACTTTCCTCAACTGATAAATGTAAGATTTAAAAATAGAGAGTCACTTAACTTCAAATCTGTTTTTGTCTGTTTTAAAAATCTCCTTTGACTTCTTTAAATTCATTAACTACACATATTGGAAATTTGAGTGTGTAACAGGGAAGAACAAACCTGACTCCATATTGAATCTATTTCTTTAAGTTCTAGACTTAGCACTCTATAGCTAATTGCCTCCTGCCCAGCCTTGCTAACTCTGTACATATGCGTGTTAATCATAAAATGAATGTGGCCTGTAGCTTGAAGTATAGAAGATAATCCCCTTCCAGAAACTCTGCCTCCCATGCCTAAAGTTTAAAACTTTTGCTTAGCTTGTAGGTATACTAATCATTAGAAAGATAATTTTCCCTTGCTTGGTGACCACTCATCCACATAGAGATAAGGAGTTGCAGAACAGGAAATAACATCCACTTTGTTGAATATTTATAGTTGCAACATGGTCAGCCCTATGTTGAACAACTCAAAAACAAAGGATTACCATGTCCCCTCCAAGACCTGGCAGGCACCAAGGAGTCTGCAACAACTCATCACCTCTTGACCTCTCTCCCTCCCATTTCTTCCTCTTTGTAGCATAAAAGAAGCTTTATTCAAACCAAGCAAGAAGAGTTCTTTAGCACATTAGTCTGCCATCTTCTTGGTTTGCAGACTTTCTAAATAAAGTCTCTGTTCCTTGCTCCAACACCTTATTTTTTATGGTTTGGCCTGCTGTGTGATGAGCAGTATGAGCTTGAACTTGGTAACGAGATGAATGATGGTATGCTATACTTCCCTTTTTGTTACACTTTTATCCACATTTGTGTCTACTATTGCTCCATCCTTGAGGACACCTTGGATTCAGGCTGGCTATGGCCCTAATCCTGAGTCTTCGTTAAGGCAGCTGGCCCTGAAGCAAAGTACTCCTGTAGGCTCTGCCCCTATTGTCAAAATTTCTACCTCATCTGCTCCAAGAAATAATTCTAGGGTCTGGTGAAACAAAAGGGATAATGTGTAAAGAAGAATGTGTACTTTTCCAGGTAAGGCCCAAGTCCATTATTTCTACCTTAATGTACCAGGGAGGTGCCACTGCATCCCTGCACAGCCATGGGCATCCGAGACCCCACAGCACCCACAGGAGCCAAGCAACTCCTTTGGCCTCAGAATCAGACATCCCCACAGGCATAGTCCCAAAGCTTCTGTGACAGGCCTTGTTACTCCCACAGAAGGAAAGAATATGCCCATCTCATCAATACTGCAAACCACAATCCAACCTACCCAATCCTACCCTGGGGGTAGGGGTTTGGACTAAAAGATGATTGTCTTCATGCTCTTTCACATTTAATAGTCTCATCTTTTAGGAGATTCAGGTCTCTTGGTCATCTAATTTGACCAATTTTCACCTTGAGAAGACTGGGGAGTAGGACTATAGATACAGAAAACTCTTAAAATTTTAGTGTTCAAGTACTGCAGTTTCCTTATTCATGTATGGAAAGGCAGAGGCCCAGAAACTGGAGTGATTGAAACTTCTGACCTGGGAAAGCTTCTTTCAGTGGACCATGGTTGGTCAAGTGAGGGGCAACTGAAAGAAGTGGGCCAAACTTGACTTCTCCCATTTGATTTTTTTTTTTTTTTTGCCTCACCTAACCCATGGGTGGGATCTGAGAATCTGTGCCCCCTGCAGTGGAAATGAGGAGTCTTAACCGCTGTACCACCAGGGAAGTTCCTCCCATTTGTTTCTTACTTAGAACTGTTCAACACTAGCTGGTAGGTTCCTGCACTTCTCAACTGATCTCAGGGCCAACTCTGTCTACACCCTGAACAGCCTCAGGAAGACAAGTCAGTAGAAATGAGAGATGCTAGGAGGAATTTGATCCCAGAGATAGAATGGGGAGGGGAGGGATAAAGAGAGATGGGAGGTAAAGGAAAAAAAGAGAGAGGGGAAAGAACAAAGTATGAAGGAGAACTAATATGCACTGATCCCCTTCTTACTCTGTATCAGGAATATTTATACAGATTTTCTTAATCATCACCAATATAACCATAAGGTTATTATTTTCTCCATTTTATAAATGTGGATATGAATACAGAGTAGAAACGGTTAATTTTCCTAAGTTACAGATCAATGTCAAACTGGGACTTACATTCAAGTGTATTCTGATCCCAAATCCAAACTCTGTAGTAGCCTAAATAATAGCATCCAAAGATATCATATTTTAATCCCTGGAACTGGTAAATGTTATTTTATATATTTTATCAGCAAACATTTTGCTGATGTGATTAAGTAAAGGATTTTGAGATGAAAGGATCATCCTGGATTATCTGGGTGGGCCTAAATATGATCACATGTATTCTTAAGAGGAAAGCAGATGGAGATTTTGCTATAGAAGACAGAGGATGGAAGCTAGAGGTTGGAGTGATGCCAAAAAGGAGTCACAAACTTCCTTTTCTATTTTCTATAACATATTCCTTATTTCCTTCTGATTTTTTACCAGAAGTATCCTTGAATATCGTATTCTTACCAATAGTTAATTCAAAGCATTCTAGACTTTTCCCATCATGTATTTCAAAATTATTCCAGCCTCAACCCATTTACCAATTCCAAAGCCACATCAATATTTTTAGGTATTTGTTACAGTAGCACCCTGCTTTTAGGTACTAAAATCTGTATTAGTTTCCTTTGGCTGCTGTAAAAAGTTACCACACAGCTGATGACGTAAAAGAGCAAACCTTTAGTCTCTCATAGGTTCTAGAGACCAGAAGTCCAAAGTGTTTCATTGGACAAAATCAAGTGGGGCCTCTAGGGGAGAATCTGTTTCTTGCTTTATCCAGTTTCTGGGGCTTCTGGCTTTCCTTGGTTTGTGGCTTGCATCACTGTAATCTTTGCCTTCATGGTCACATTGCCTTCTCTTTTTCTGTCTGTAGTCTAATATTTCTCATAAAGCACTTGAGAACTGGTAAGATGATAATGGACTACCAAGCCAATTGTACAAAAAAAGATACTAACACCATTAACATTTATTTTCTCAAGAAGGGCTAGTATCTCTGCAGGTAGACTTGAGTTTCTGATTTGAAGGCCTCTTGTGTCTAGGGGGTCTGTGATTCTCCAGAGATCAACTTGGTGTTCAACAGTTCAATTCAATTCTGACACCAACTCCCAGCTCTTCACAGTTTAAAGGTCCAGTTTCACAACACTGCCCCTACTTCAGGGACCCATTGTAAATTCCAGCCTGGGGGTATCCACCTACTAATTGGTTAACTATAAATGGGGAAAAAGAGAAGCTAAAGGCAAAGAAGAAAAGGAAAGATATACCCATTTGAATGCAGAGTTCCAAAGAATAGCAAGGAGAGATAAGAAAGCCTTCCTCGGTGATCACTGCAAAGAAATAGAGGAAAACAATAGAATGGGAAAGACTAGAGATCTCTTCAAGAAAATGAGAGATACCAAGGGAACATTTCATGCAAAGATGGGCACAGTAAAGGATAGAAATGGTTTGGACCTAACAGAAGCGGAAGATATTAAGAAGAGGTGGCAACTATACAAAAAAGATCTTCAGGACCCAGATAACCACAATGGTGTGATCACTCACCTAGAGCCAGCCATCCTGGAATATGAAGTCAAGTGGGCCTTAGGAAGCATCACTATAAACAAAGCTAGTGGAGGTGATGGAATTCCAGTTGAGCTATTTCAAATCCTAAAAGATGATGCTGTGAAAGTGCTGCACGCAATATGCCAGCAAATTTGGAAAACTCAGCAGTGGCCACAGGACTGGAAAAGATCAATTTTCATTCCAATCCCAAAGAAAGGCAATGCCAAAAATGTTCAAACTACACGCTAGCAAAGCAATGTTCAAAATTCTCCAAGCCAGGCTTCAAGAGTATGTGAATCATGAATTTCCAGATGTTCAAGCTGGTTTTAGAAAAGGCAGAGGAACCAGAGATCAACAATGCCAAACTCTGCTGGATCATTGAAAAAGCAAGAGTTCCAGAAAAACATCTACTTTTGCTTTATTGACTATGCTGAAGACTTTGACTGTGTGGATGACAACAAACTGTGGAAAATTCTTAAACAGATGGGAATATTAGACCACCTTACCTGTCTCCTGAGAAATCTGTATGCAGATCAAGAAGCAACAGTTAGAACTGGACATGGAATAACAGACTGGTTCCAAATTGGGAAAGGAATACACCAAGGCTGCATATTGTCACCCTGCTTATTTAACTTCTATGCAGAGTACATCATGCAAAATGCCGGGCTGGATGAAGCACAAACTGGAATCAAGATTGCCGGGAGAAATATCAATAACCTCAGATACGCAGATGACACCACCCTTATGGCAGAAAGTGAAGAAGAAGTAAAGAGTCTTTTGATGAAAGTGAAAGAGGAAAGTGAAAAAGTTGGCTTAAAACTCAACATTCAGAAAACTAAGATCATGGCATCTGGTCCCAACACTTCATGGAAAATAGATGGGGAAACAGTGGAAACAGTGACAGACTTTATTTTTCTGGGCTCCAAAATCACTGCAGATGGTGACTGCAGCCATGAAATGGAAGACACTTTCTCCTTGGAAGAAAAGCTATGACCAACCTAAACAGCATATTAAAAAGCAGAGATATTACTTTGCCAACAAAGGTCTGTCTAGTCAGAGCTGTGGTTTTTCCAGTAGTCATGTCTGGATGTGAGAGTTGGACCATAAAGAAAGCTTTTGAATTGATGCTTTTGAGCTGTGGTGTTGGAGAAGACTCTTTAGAGTCCCTCGGACAGCAAGGAGATCCAACCAGTCAATCCTAAAGGAAATCAGACCTGAATATTCATTGAAAGGACTAATGCTGAAGCTGATACTCCAATACTTTGGCCACCTGATATGAAGAGCTGACTCATTGGAAAAGACCCTGATGATGGGAAAGATTGAAGGCAGGCAAAGGGGATGACAGAGGATGAGATGGTTGGATGGCATCACTGACTCAATGGACATGAGTTTGAGTAAGCTCCGTGAGTTGGTGATGGACAGGGAGGCCTGACGTGCTGCAGTCCATGGGGTTGCAAGGAATCGGACATGACTGAGCAACTGAACTGAAATCAGGGTTTCCCTGGACCCTCTCCTCCCTTTCGATAATTTACTAGAATGACTCCCAAAATTTGGGAAAATCACTTTACTCAGATTTACTGGTATATACTGGTATATTTACTGATATATACTTACTGGTAAAGGATATAACTCAGGGACAATCAAATGGAAGAAATGCAATGCAAGGTATGGTAGGTATGCGGATATCCCTCTCCAGGTATGTCATCCTCCTAATACTTCCAGGGTTTATCATCCAGGAAGCTCTCAAACTCTGTCATTTAGAGTTTTTTACAGAGCTTTCCTACAAAGCATGATTGATGAAATCAGCGACTATGAATAATTGAATCCATTCTCCTGGCCTCCATTCCCTGGAGGGAGGGTGCGGCTAGATGTTCTAATTCTCTAACAACCTGGTCTTCCTCTCTATGACAAATATAAGCTATAACTCAGCTATGACAAACCTAGACAGCATATTAAAAAGCAAAGACATCACTTTGCCAACAAAGATCCATCTAGATATAGCTATGGTTTTTCCAGTAGGCGTGTACAAATGTAAAAAGGGCTGAGTACGGAAGAACTGATGCTTGTGAAGTGTGGTGCTGGAGATGACGCTTGAGAGTCCCTTGGACTGCAAAGAGATCAAACCAGTCAGTCCTAAAGGAAATCAACTCTTACTATTCATTGGAAGAACTGATGCTGAAGCTCCAATACTTTGACCACCGATGCGAACAGTCAATTCATTGGAAAAGACTCTGATGCTAGGAAAGATTGAAGGCAAAAGGAGAAGGAGGTAGAAGAGGATGAGATGGTTAGATAGCATCACCAACTCAGTGGATGTGAATCTGAGCTAACTCTGGGAGATAGTGGAGGACAGAGGAGCCTGGTGTGCTGCAGTCCATTTGGTCACAAAGAGTTGGACACAACTTAGCAACTGAACAATAACAACAAAGTAAATGTATTATGAAGACTGTGTAAACATATTTCTCTTTATATATTTAGATAGTAATATCTATTTATGTTCAAATATACCAGTGATATAACATATAATTATATAATTTGTAAAAAATTAATAAACAGAAGCCTCAGTTAAATAGAGCTGGGAAACCAGAAGGGGGCGCTCTCACATTCTGTGGCCATAGCAGAGCCCAGCAGGAAGAAGAAAAATTTTTCTGGCAATTGAACTCAGCCAATGAAAAGCCATGGACTCTTTGTTTACTGGAGCCCTTCCAACTTCCTTTTCCTTGCTATAAAAATCAATCTCTCTTCCATGCCTGTGGGGACTTGCACGTGACTTGCCATAGTTGCAAATCCTGAAATGCAATTCTTTGCTCATCTTGAATAGACTCATCTTTGCTGGCGAAGTATCTGGTAGCCTATCAGTTTCAGAACAACAACTCATATTTTAAACTCACATCAAATTAAGAAAACAAGAGACCTTTTCAACCTGATAAAGAGTATCTAACAAGTAATCATTACCCCTTGAAATAATGTTCAAGGAAAGAATCTCTGTTACTACTTTAATTCAATATTGTATTGGCAAAACTGGACAGTGAATTGAAGGCAAAAAAAAAAAAAAAGAAAAAAAAGGAAATTAAATGTACAAAGATTAGAAACAAATGAAACTATTGTTAGCATACCTTGTAAAAGTGAGAGTCAGTCAGCTGTCTCCTGCTCTAGACTCTGTCCATGGAGTTCTCCAGGCAAGAATACTGGAGTGGGTAGCCATTTCCTTCTCCAGGAGATCTTCCTGACCCAGGGATTGAATCCCAGTCTACCTGCATTACAGGCAGATTCTTTACCGTCTTAGCCACCAGAGAAGCCTACCACCTTGCAACCATATAGTTTAAAAAGAAATGAGCAATAAATTATTATGTGAATTTAGCAAAGTTGTTAGATAAAATATCAATACAAATTTTATTATATTTCTGTATATTTCATAAACCATTAAAAATAAATCTAATATTTATTTATTTTAATTTAATTAAAATAACATTAAAAAATCAAATACCTACTAGTAAACTCAACAAAAGATGTACTAGATCTTTATGATGAGAAATATGTCTTAACTGCCACAATTTTCAAGAGCTCTGGGTCAATTTTGAGGTATATCATTAGGAGAGTAAACAATGTAAAAATGTCAATTCTGCCCAAACCATTTTATAGATTCAATACAATCTCAACCAAAATCCTAACAGACATTCCTGAGGAATTTGAAAAAGATGCTTAAGAAACTTTAGTGTATTAAAAAAAGAAACTGAAGTACAAATGGTCAAAAATAGTCAAGGGACTTCCTGGGTGGTCCAGTGGTTAAGAATTCCCCTTGCAATGCAGGGATCATGGATTCCATCCCTGGTCTGGAAACTAAGATCCCACATGCTGCAGAGAAAATAAACCTGTGCACCACAACTACTGAGCCCTCACGCTCTAGAACCTGTGCTCTGTGACAAGAGAAGCCACCTCATGGAGAAGACCACGAACCCCAATGAAGAGTAGCCTCCTCTATCTTTAACTAGAGAAAGCCCACACACAACAATGAAGAGCCCCTGCACCACAACAAAGACCCAACATACCAAAAATTAAAACTAGTAATAATAACACTTTAAAAAATAGTCAATACAAAAAAATAGACACTTTTGGAGAGGGTGGGAGAACTTGCTTTATAAAATATCAAAATTCACTTTTAAAACTACATGTTTAAAAGCTACATTAAGCATTATTTTAAGGATAAACAAGTAGAACAATGGAAAGAAATAGAGAGCTCAGAAACAGATTTGTGTCTATGAGGACTCTTGATTTAGGACAAAGCATCTGCATGTGCGTGCTTAGTCGTGTCCGGCTCTTTGCAACTCCATGGACTGTGGCCCGCCAGGCTCCTCTGCCCATGGAACTTTCCAGGCAAGAACACTGGAGTGGGTTGCCATTTCCTACTTCAGGGGATTCTCCCAACCCAGGGAACAAACCTTCGTCTCCTGCATTGACAGGTGGGTTCTTTACCACTGAGCCACCTGAGAAGCCCGCTATCAAAAAGTACAATATAAAGTAATAGAAAAATAAAGGATGGTCTTTTAATAGTGATGATTCAATTGGATATATATGAGAAAAAAATTAGAGCTTTATTTCTACCTTAAACAAGCATCCATCTGCAGTTGGTTAAATCCATAGATGTGAAACACGTGGATAAAAAGGGCTGATTGTAGCAATTGTATTATGACATTTTCCATGAGGAACTTGAGCATCTGCAGATTTTGGTATTCATAGGGGCTCCTGGAACCAATCTCTGGCAGATACTCAGGGATGACTATTCAATTCACAAAATTCCAGTCCATCTAAGTCTTCAACTTCAGTGCCAAAACAAGAAATATAGGCACACCTTGAAGATACTGTGGGCTTGATTCCTTCCAGACCACTGCAATAAAGTGAGTCACATAAACTTTTTTGTTTGTTTCCCAGTGGGTATAAAAGATATGTTCATATTATACTGTAGTCTATTAAGTTTGTAGCATAAACACTGTGTCTAAAAAACCCAAAACCCAATGTACATGCTTTAAAAACCAGTGCTCTTTGAAAAATGGCACCAATAGACTTGCTCAACTCAGAGTTGCCACAAACCTTCAGTTTATAGAAAATACAGTATCTGTGAAGTGCAATAAAGTGAAGGGCAATAGAAACAAGGTCTGCCTGTGCAAAGGAAGAATGACATTTTGAGGAAACAATGAGACAAACAAAAATGTGGGATATTTATCATCTTCAAAAATGCCATAAAAGAGAAACTTAATGGGATTGTTCTAGACTTAAAAGATATGAAGAAGACATAATCAATATCAACACATGAACCTTGAGTGAATCTAGGTTTGAAAGAAAAGTTATTCAATCAGTTTAAGAAGTATTGGATAAACTGCTTATTCTAAACCTGATCTGACTGCAACAAGGATAGAGACTGTTGTGGGGGCAGAGCTGTGGATGTGTCTAGCCTTGGCCTTGTGACTCAGAGGAGGCAATCTCTCCACTTTATACTGAGCATCTTCTTCTCGTGTATAGAGTTGTGGCCTGAGAAACATGACCCATAAAACACATTAGAGCTTAAAATTTGTAAAATTTCTGTCTTCCTACTCTTATTTCCTAATCATCTAGGGGTAATAACTGATCAAATCAATTTTAAGGGTGTTCAGAATCTCTGAAAATCTAAGAAAATAAACTAAGAATGTCAGCCTTAGAAGGGGCCTTGGTGATGTATTTTCTCAATGTCCCAGAGTTCTGTTGAGTTGTTGGTGATGGATTGCAGTGTGTCTTGGTGATATGGGCATATTTATTTTTTCTCTGGGAGCAGCAATGGCCTGAGACACAGACTGGAGAGTTTCCAGGTGGGAGGACATTTGAGTTTGAGTGGTGTGGGTTATTCCAATTCTTGTGGCTGTGCTTGGACACAGAGCTCTCTCTCCCACGCCCTCCCCCGGCCCATTAAGACAGGGGTAATAGACAAGAACATCACCCAAGGGAGCACACATCCTTCCTCTCACTGCCTCCCCACCCCAACCTCCAAGAAGCAGAGTTCTTCCTGTAGCAGGTTGGAGGAGGAAAGCTTGGCACAAGTGACAGACGCTTCAGAAGCCTGGGTGTCAGGGCCAGCTGTCTTAGTGAATGCCCAGGGCCAGAATCAGCCTGGACCAGAGGTGAGCTTCCTCTCCATGTTTGAAGAAGGAGGCCAGAAGGTTAAGAACACATGAGGATGAAAATTAAATGCAAAAGGACAGTGGTCTCTCTAGAACTTCCTTCCTTTTCCAAACATATATTTTATGGAGAATTGAACCTAGAGTGGAGAGACAAGTGGATTTGAAATAACTCAAGTTTACAGTCTAGGTCTACGCTATTAGTGAGACTTTACCCAAGTCACTTTCCCTTTTAACCTCATTTTTCCATTGAAAATCTGAGCAAATAATGCTTCTTCTACGTTTATAACTGGCTGATTGTAAAGGCCAGGTGAAATCCTTGATGTAAAAGAGATTTGTCAACTATGAATTCCATATAAACATGAGCAATATAACTTTAAAATGGCAGGCTTAGGAGTAGACCCTATGTTTCACACTTGTAAGCCACATTTGCAACCCAAGAAAATCCTAGAGACCTGAATGGGGATCTCAGATGACAATGAAGATTGTCTAATTCAGGGAAAATATCCAAGTATATCTAAATGATGGACAAAAATCTTTAAATCGTATTTGGGTGGTTGTAGAGGCTATGATTGAATCTGGGTTGAAAAGGTGGACTACATCTGAAAAAAAGCTTAACTTGTTTCCTCTATGATCAATGAAGCTAACAAAGAATCCACCTGCCAATGCAGGGGATATGGGTTCAATCTCTGGTCTGGGAAGATTCCACATGCTGCGGAGCAAGTCAAGCCCGCATACCACAACTACTGAGCCGGCATGCTGCAACAACTGAAGCCCACGTGACTAGAGCCTGTGCTCCACAAAGGAGAGGCCACTGCATTGAGAAGCCTATGCACCACGACTAAGAGTAGCCCCCCCACCCCACCCACCCGCCACAACTAGAGAAAGCCCAGTTGTTTTACTCGTGTAGCAACAAAGAGCCAGCGCAACCAAATCAATACATAATAATAAATGTTGACTCAAAAAAAAATGAAGCTAACATAAGAAACTTGGTGTTGATTTTAAGGTAGGATTAAGTCATTAACACAGGCTAAGACAGAGAATCTGAAAGGCTTTATTTCAGTATTTAAATGGCCACCCAGTAGTTGCGTGACCTTTGGCAAACAAGTTATCCTCATAAGAAATCTACCTCAAGGAAATATTGGAGTCTGACTAGGAAAAATAGGCAGTTGTTGACACGTGTGGTTCTGTTTTGTTTGTTTTTTTTTTTTAAATCAGATCTTATTGAGTAATTTAGAGAGATCTTATTGTGTAATTTAGATCTGGACTGGTTTTCAAATTTAATCTGTGGCTCAGGTCTAAACATTTCTACTTAAAAATCTTGTTTGGTAAAAACTAATGAATTTGCTTTCTTGATCTTTCAGTGGAAATAAATATATAGATAATCTGGGATAAGGAAAGTGGAATCCCTGAGTAATTGGCCTCCAAGATCAAGAACTTAAATCCCAAGAGATATGTTTCAGGGAATGGAGAGTATTTAGCTTGTCTGAAGACTGAGGTTATTGAGAGTGAAGACTGAGAAGGAGGCTGAGATCACAGGAGAAGTTTGGATACCATGCTGGAGATTCTGGATTTGATTCTATAACAAATTGTTAGCCTTATTGGCTCACTATTGGTAGAGGGATATCATGAGACAAGAGTTCAGCAGCTCCAGTGGCAGCAGGGGGAAGAGGAAAAAAGCATGGAAGGCGAAGAACTTGGAAGAAGGAAGACAAATAGGAAATGGCTTCAGCATTCAGAACGAAAATGATATAGTCAGATAGACTATGACAGGAAGTGCCCCTCATGTAGTCCCACCTGCTGAGCTTGAGCTCCTAAACTTTTCCTTCTCCTGACTGGAGCTCTTATTTCCAGGGAAACTAAAACAATGAGACACAGAGATGGGAAGGCAGAGATTTTAGGCCACTTGATCTGATCTGCACACTCAGGAAGAATTATGACGAATGTTTCTCTTCTGCTCTAGGAGTTAGTTATTGTGTGATGAGCAAAGATAATGTAGCTAATAAAGTAAGGAATTTATAACAGCAGGAAAGAAGCAGAATGTAATTCCACTTTGGATAAGTCAATTTTTCTATCTGAGCATCAGTTCCTTCATCTGTTAAATTAATGATGGGTATTTGCCTTGGGCTAAATCCAGTGTTAACTGTGACTGGACAAAGGCAGGAGAATCTGTGGGCAGGAAGGTGTCACAGAAGCAGGAAATCTGTATAGCTGCCCTAAAGGGCTTTAGGAGCTCTGTAGCTGGGCCAGCAGTCATTGTTTTGGGCTCCTCCCTCTAGATTAGAGGCCTCTGAGAAGAGATCAGAAATCTGGGATAACAAAAAGCCTCTGTTTTCCAAGAGAATTCATGAATGCCCAGACTCCACCAGCAGCAAGAATTAAACCCTACTCAGACTTCAGTTTTAAGGAGGGGGAGGTAGCTGTTTATGTGAACCGGGAAGAGAGAGGGCTGGGGCCAGTTAAAAAAAGAGTAAGAACTGGAAAAGGAGACTTTTGTTGTTCAGTCACTCAGTCGTGTCCAACTCTTTGTGACCCCGTGGACTGCAGCACGCCAGGCTTCCCCGTCCTTCACCGTCTCCCAGAGTTTGCTTTAAAGAAGACTTTATCATTTCAATAAACGTGGCAGTTCGTAAAGCTGAGCTCTCAGTGCAAATCCTCTGGGAGGAGGAAGAGTGTGGGAGAGTGGTAAATACAAACGAATCTGATCCTCTGCACCTAATCCAAATATTTTTCAACATCTCTTTGTTAGTTATCTCCTTAGAGCACAGTTAGTTGCTAAACTCACCCCTCTAATCCCACAGCACTAGGAAACAATTAATCCTTGTTTTAGTCATTTTGCCTTCTAAGTCATCAGACAACAGTTTTACCAAGTGTTTTGTTGCAACATGACAAAGGTTGCCAACTTTCCAGTCTGTAGTAACTGTTGCCTTGCCACTCTTCCTCTCTGAGACGTAGAAAAATGGGATTGGATTGGGGACAAAAAATGTTTTTCATTAATATAAGAAGAGAATCATTGCACAGCCTAATGATGAAATAGTGCCATAGATTTTAAAGTGTGATTAATTCAACCCTTTAAATCTGAGATCCAAATTTAAAAAATAATTTTTTAAATTTCAAAGGGGTAATATACAATATACAGATGTTTCAAGAAGAAGTACAATATGCATATTAAACATATTTCACCTACAGGGAGAAGGGAATAAAAAAAACAATGAAGTTTGAGTATGAATATAAAGCAAGAGGGGGGACCATGCAAGAACAAATAATCATGAATTTAGGAGTATGATTAACTCAAACCTTAGCACTAGAGGCCCAGAAAGCAAAACCATACTGTAGATAAAAGGGAGAAAGTTATTGGTCAGCACCTCTGCCATGAGGTTTGTGGGAATTAGATATATGTTATTTATGTGAGAAACTCAGCAATTCCAAGTGCTCAAGGCCTGTTACATAAACTCATCTATTCAAAATTTTGGCTGATACTATTGAGCAGTGGTTAGAAACTTTTGCTGAATGGATGGGGGTTCTTAGGATGGTTGAGAGGCAAAGCATTTTTATCCTTAGAGCAACATGAGTCTCACTTCCATTATTCTTCTTGGGCCCTGTGGCTTCCAGCAGATTAACAGAAGTGTTTGCGACTTCCAATACATTTATAATCATTTCAAAATAAAAGAATTTTTAAGTTACTTTCTTTAAAAAAAAAAAAAAAAAGCATTGTATTTAAAATGGCAGATTATCCTCCAGAAAGTTGGTGGCTATTACTTTCTGCCCTCACCTCGAGTACAAGAGATTTCTATACCAGACTGACACCTAGACTGGGTACCTCCATTCCTTTGAACTTAGGCCAATCTGATAAATGCAGAATGCAACTTTTCTTGTTTCTACCTCTTTGATTATTGGCAAGGGAGAACACTGTATCCTACCACAGATGTCATTTGGTTTACTGTCTGGTGCCCAAGTTTCTTTTGCGCTGCTTGGTTTTTCTTACTGACTTATAAGCATGTGAAAACATTTAATGTGTAATGAACATATTAATGTGTAAAGATTTTTCCCTTCCTCAGGTCCAGTTTCCTTCTAACTCTCTTAGAGAGATCACATGTGATCCATTCTTTGATTTTTTTTTAGCTCAAATAATAATATTAGGAATAGTATTTGGAATATCCATGTCATGTGTTTTTGCATTGAATTTACTGAGATGTCTAGGGGACTGCATCTGCACCTAGACATGGCTATCCACTCAGAAAAAATAGATAATAGTCTTGAAGGAATGTGGAGAGCTTGCCCTCACCTTTTCATAATTCTGCCAGAATTTATGTGAGTCCCAGGTCCTCATCGCACTAGTGAGCGCTGAGTGCTCACGGGGGTGTGTGTAGGTGAGGATGTGGTTTGAATTCTATGTCCTCTTGCCCCACTCATGCCTTAGAAATCCTTGCCGCCCTGCGATTGGCCTACATAGGCTTGGGCTAGTCCATGGCAGAGTATCAAAAGGTTACTGGGTGCCCAACGACCTCAGACTCTCCGACCAGTGATCTGAAGATACTATCATGACTATACAGTTAAGGGCCTCTTGTCTTTTTCTCCTTTTCCTAGCCGGCTTTGTTCAGACAAATTCCAGTCTAGAGAAGGTGAGTGACTTCCAGAGAGGGTGGGACAGGGTTCAAAGGTGGAGTCTTGGGTCCTGCTCCAAGATCCCACCTTCGGCCCTTCTTGAAGGCTCTGACCTCTGCTTCCTCCCTGTAAACCTATCTTCTCTTCTCCTTGAATCTTTTTCACTTCTATGGTGTTCCTTGAGCTGAATATGGGTAGGGACAAGCAAGCCTTTTTACTGTGGTCCTTTCTCCCCTTCTTCTCCAGGTAGAGGTTGCCTGGACATCCTTCCAGCCACCCATCAGTATGCATCAGAGCTGGGTCTGAGGCATGGGCTGTAGTGGGCATCAGAGTGAGTGGGGATCAGGGTTTGGAGGAAAGTTTGAGTTGAGTCATCTCAGACACAGCTAAGCAGGAAACATATGAAGAGGTGGAAAAACGAATGTGGAAGTTTTAGGGATGGATAAAATCAGAGTTATCAGAGAAACATAAAACATATGGAAAAAACTAATTGGAGGCTAAAACAATTGGATCTGAAGTTAGAAGTCTTGAATTCTGGCCTCAGTTCTATTTCCAATTCATGGCTTATTGATACAATTTAAAAGTTGCCTTATTGATAAAAATGTGTGTATGGCAATGGCAGGGGCAGTTTAGGAAAGAACAACAATAAACTAGAAGACCCAGAAGCAAAAAGCAATAAAAAATGAGGGGCAAGCAAACTCTCATTCACATAATGGGTTATCATTTTTGGCCATAGACAAGTCACTTCACCTCCATTAGTCTCTGCTTTCTCACCATAAATGTGTGTATAAGAGGATCTACCCACTTGTTCACCCAGTTATGGGGTGGAGGGGTGAGCAAAAATTATCGTGCATATGATGTGGTCTATAAATGCAACTCTAGTAAGATCTTCCTTCCTCTTGATTAGATAACCTCTTGAGTGATTTCCCTTATTTTTGAAAGTTGATACAGTGTTTATGCTATCAGGTGCTGGCTACTTGGGTGTGGAGATCCTTGGCTGTAGAACTTGCTTAATAAAGGCCAAGCCTGGAGATATTTGAGACATATCATGCAGATCTAAATAAATGTGAAATAACAATGAATATCAGGAGTAAGCTGGACTGGACCTAGAGGAGTCTTCAAGATCAGAGTCTAAGGCCACTCATTCTGGTACCCAACATGATTTTCAGGAATTTTCATCACAGTAGCAAAGGCGGGAAAAAGGCAAATTCTTAAAAATGTTTAGCAGGGAACCAGGCATAATGGAGATAGGAATGGATACTCTGATATAATGTTCTGTTTATATATGTCTCAGTTTTGCTGGTATGTATTTGTGCGTGCATTTAGGGAAATGTGCAAAAGCCGGAATAGAGAAAATGCCTCTCCCCAGGAGTAAAAGCTAAGTAGCTAAGTGTGCTAGGGATAGAATCAGTGGTAGTTTGGTTTGGTTTTGTGTTGGATCACTCCTTTAGGTGGGGCAGATGGTGTCTGACTAAAATCTTTTATAGTCCTTTCATTTCCAGGGAGTCTAGTTTAATCCTAGTTTAAGTCTGGACCTTTCTTATTAGATTATGTCCTTCCCTCCTTTCTCTGGTCAGTACCTCTCTGCCTTTTTCTGACTGGGTGGTTTGGATGTTAGCTTTCTTTTCATACTTTGGGATTTTACATTCCCTATATTCCAGAAACCATTTATAGCAGCTTCCCTAATATAAGGAAGGAAATCAGGATGTGCTGGTGAGCCCTGTGGAGTCAACACATTCTGGGTACTGCATGGACCCTGCATGGATAAAGACAGAGGAGAGATAAGATGAGATCTGCCTGTAGAGGAATTTAACCTAGGGACAGGCAATGAAAATTCCATGCTGAACTTATTTCTATTATGTGGAACTTTGCTCAAATATGTTCCATAGATTGGATAAGGATTAAGGTAGATGGAGCTGGTGGAGAAGGTAGGTATTAGATAGCTAGAGCACGATGGGTAAGGAGTTGGGCATGTGATAAGTTGGATGCTGCCAGACACAGTTTAGTGACCTGCTTACAGATGGATTTTTGAGCTCTCCATCTCTTTTCCTGGCAGCTACAAAAAGTTAGAATTTCATAGTAATGGCTTACAAGACCATCATATGAGTAAGAGTGCATTGAAAGAGAAAACTACTCAAGGTAGGAGTAATATTAGATTCTAGAATGCTAAACCTAGAAGCCTTTCAGGATCTAATAGGAATCTAGACAAATGTCTTCATTTTTACCAATGGGGAAACTGAGGGCCAAGGATGAGAACTTCCCAGGATCACAAGGAACTCTTAACAACAGACCAAGCTTCTGATTACCAGGTAGAGCTCTTTCCACTCCACCATGCTGATGAGTGGGGCAGGAAGTCAGAAGACCTAGGGAAAGTTAAAGAAGTAATAAGGCTATCTTGAAATACTTGGGCAATTAAAAACCTTCCCTTCACTGAGGGAATCCAGGCAAGATGCCTTCAACCCAGAGACAAGGGGTAGCTTCATTTTCAGAGAAGCAAGAAAGGCAGTATGCTTTTCAGTTTGACTTCACTTACTTCCAGGCCATCCCATTCCAGCTCATGAATCTCTGCTGTTTTCCATTCATCCAAGCAATTCCTGGTATTTTACCTCTGCAAAGATAATAAAGAGACTTGACTGCCTGTTCCTCAAAAAAACCATTGCCTTTCAAGTCACAAGACCTAGTTTCAATCTTGTCATTGACACATTAGATGACTCGTATTTGTTTTCTGGATCTCAGTTAATATATGTATTGTTCTTTGAATGGTTTGAAAGGTTATACCGACATTAGGAATTATTATTACTAAAATTATGATTTTTTAAAATCTTCCAGATGGATTGCTACAAAGATGTGAAAGGCACCATCTATGATTATGACGCTTTCACTCTAAATGGAAAGGAACACATTCAGTTCAAGCAGTATACGGGCAAGCATGTCCTTTTTGTCAATGTGGCCACCTATTGTGGTCTGACAGCTCAATATCCTGGTAAGAGTTTGTAGACAAATCTCCTTGGGACTAATTTTCCAGCTTGTTATATTTTAAGTCATATTGGTATTATATTCTAGTTTTAATTCTATATATCAAAATAAATACTCATGATCAAGTGACTTCATTCCCTAATGTCAGGAGTCAGCAAACTATGGTCCACAGGGCAAATCCAGTCAGCCTAATTTTGTAAATAAAGTTTTATTGAACACAGCCATGACCATTCATTTGCAGATTGTCTATGGTTGATATTATGCCGCAAGACAGAGTTGAGTAGTATAAGTGTTGGTGCCAGAGGCCATCTGAAATGACTAATCTGGACCTTCACAGAAAATGTTTACTGACCCCTTCCTACGTCCTGCCTCTGCTTTGCTCCTGAGATTTCCAGGAGAACCAATAATGTATTTGAGAGCTAGCAGCCTCTCTGAAGATTCAAGTCTTCTTGGCAAATACAGGAGGTAAGATTGATGTTTTTGAGACTTTTCCAGGTAACTTACAAAGACAGGGAAAAGAAAAAAGGGCCTTATACCTGGAGCCATTTGACTGGAGTGAGGGCTGGAGAGGAGACCATAAGAGAGATGAACACTTGCTCTCCAACCTCAATGCCTCCTTCAGGTGTAGATTTTTCCCCTCTCTGTGATTATTCAGGGTGGAATGTTATCTTTCTCATATCTCAGGCCATATTGATTAAAAGCCAATAAATAATGAACAGGACTAATTTTTATCAGAAATAGATGCCTTTCTTATATTTGAACTAATAAGAACTTCATTTTTAAGTTTTTCATTATTATATTTTGAATAGGTACTGAACTGAACTGAACTATATTCACAAGGCTCAAAATTAAAGGAATAAAAAAGTTTAGAGTAAAAAGCCTTTTCATCTCTTTCCCTTCCCTTCTGATGACCAGTATTATCATGTTTACAAAATACATATGTATTCTTTTTTTTTACTTTTCTACCAATTGATGACATATAATAAATGATGATGATGATAGTGACTGAGTCATGTCCGATTCTTTTGGACTCATGGACTGTACCTGCCAGGCTCCCCTGTCCATGAGATTCTCCAGGCAAGAATACTGGAGTGGGTTGCCATTTACTTCTCCAAACAAGTAATAAATACAACCTGCCAATTTGCTTTTTTAAATTAATAAGATACCTTGGAGTTTGGATCATTTCCTCCCTCTGTTTTAAGATTGAATAATATTCTATTGGACCATACTTCATTTTGCCAGTTTATAGGGATTTTAAAAATCAATTTATTCAGTTCCAACTCTGTATGTAATAGGTGCGAGAACTGGGGAATAGTTTCTCAAGAACTGGAAGACAGGTTTCCTAATTAATAGTCTGTTTCCTAAAGGAGTTATTATCTATAGTGACTAAAGACAAGAGGGGAGGATGTGGGGAAAGTACTTAGGAAACATGTGGAAATAGGAAAGCAATCTTATATTGCAGCAAATAAAAATAAAAGGACTCAGAGGAGCTATCCGTTGACACTGTTGCCTGAGCAGACTGTTCAGTTAGGGACTGGTTAGTGTTTGTTATGGAACTGAAGATGTCTGGCTCACAAAGGGTGAAAAAGATGATTATAAAGTCCGGGGAAACAAACTGAAAAACTTGGGGAAGGCAATTGGAAGCTTGTGTTTTGGTATATCAGTGAGGGTTTTTAGGTAGAATGCATCTTTAACATCCTAAAGATTGTTAAAGAACACCAGAAAGCTCAACTTGAAATTTCTTTTTGCCCCTGTCAGATTTACCCCCACTCCACCCAGGGTGAACTAGCCTGTGAAGAGGAGAGAAGTCCATTGTCATTGTGCGTGTCTTTTCCTTAAAAAAAAAAGAAAAAAAAAGATTCAATCTACCAATTAACCAATCAGGGAAGGCAAACTGATGGTCAGTGATGTTTAAATGTGGTTTTGTTTAAAATTAAAATTAAATTAAATTAAAATTTTCGTTTTTAAATTGTGTTACAAAAAGGCAAAATATAAAATTTACCATCTTAACCATTTTTAAGAAGACTGTTCAGCAGTGTTAAAAATATTCATTGTTGTGAAACAAATCTCTAGAAATTTTCTATCTTGCAAAACTGAAACTCTGTATCCATGAAATAACAGCTCCCCTTTCTCCTTTCCCCTAGCCCCTGGTAACCACTATTCTATCTTCTGTTTCTATAAATTTGACTACTGTAGATACCACATGTATTTGTCTTACCTGCAGTATTTGTCTTTTCATGACTAGATTATTTCACTTAGCATAAAGATACATTCATGTTGTAGCATGTGACATAATTTCCTTCCATTTTAAAACTGGATAATACTCCATTGTATATGGATAGACCACATTTTGTTTATGCATTCATCTATCAATGGACATTTGGGTTGCTTCCACCTCTTGATTTTTATGTACAGTGCTCCTATGAACATGGGTGTGCAAATATCTCTTTGAAACTCTGTTTTCAATTCTTATGCATGTATGCCCAGAATTGGGACTGCTGCTTTATGGTAGTTCTATTTTTAATTGTTTAAGAAACCTCCATGTTATTTTCCATAACAGTTATACCATTTTACAATCCCACCAGCAGTGATCTGGTGAGCTTTAGAATAATAAAGATGACTGGGGAGCCACCTCAGAATAATGTTACCAGAAGAACTTCTGGAAAGGAATCTGGACATCCCTATTTTTAAGGAAAGGCCCCTGTCTGATTCTGATGTGCTGCAGATTTGGGAAATACTGCATTATAACAAAGGGCTTCTGCATACATGTCTGGGGATCTAGTATCTCATTTTAGCCCTGCCATGAACAGTCTTTCTGACTTAGATATTTTCCGCCTTTTCCTGGACTTCTGTTTTTCCCTCTGTAAAATGCGTATTTCCAAGGATCACTCTGTCTATATACACAAGGCAGGCTCTCTGGCCAGGCCACCATATTGTCCATTTTCTACCCATAGAACTGAATGCACTACAGGAGGAGCTGAAGCCCTTTGGCCTAGTTGTGTTGGGATTTCCCTGTAACCAGTTTGGAAAGCAAGAACCAGGAGAAAACTCAGAAATTCTTCCAGGACTGAAGTAAGTGCCTACTTAAAACCCTACAGAGACCTGTCTCTGTCTACCTTTCCTCCGTTTCCAGAGGCACTTCCATTTGGGGAATTCCGGGATGGGCGGTGGGTTAATAGGCTTGGGGCACTTCCTACCTGATTTTAAATTTGGCCTTCACTGATGTGAGGCTGGCAGTGTCAGAGCTGCTCTCCCCTTCCCTGGGAAGTGAGACCTGGATGGATGGTGGAGGAGTGGGAGCACAGAAATAGCTCCTGGTGTTGCTGGTACAGAAACAATACAGATGGGAGACAGTGACAGCATGTGGGATAGAGAAAAATAAAGTGTCAGGGAGCCCTAGTGTAACAATAGTCTTATTTTCCCTTCCCAGCCCTGTTTTCTATATCTCCACATCTGTTTCCCCTTTTTCGTAACCTCAAATCCTGGTACCCTATTAGAATTTTCTCTCTTATATTCTGGAGCTTCCTGGGAACATTATGGTTCATTGCAGGTATGTCCGTCCAGGAGGAGGATACGTACCTAATTTCCAGCTGTTTGAGAAAGGGGATGTGAATGGTGAAACAGAGCAGAAAGTCTTCACCTTCTTAAAGGTGAGTTAAATTACTGACCTAAGCTTTTTCTTCCTTAATATTCCTAAAGTAGAGTTGGTGTGGTAGAAATGGATGCAAGGGCTCCTGCCTGGAGGAGGGGTTGGACTCTTTGGAAGAGATCTCCTTATAAGCATAGGGACTAGGGTTAAATTTTTTAGTATCTGTGATGCTCTGGCTTTGTGGTACAAAGCATTGTGTAGAGTGCCACCTTTCACTGGGACCACTCTTTTGTTCATTGACATTCATTCATTCAAGGAACATTTGTTGAGTGCCTGCTATCTATAAAGGAGTTTGCTAAACAATAAGGGTATAGAAATGAACAGACGCAGTCCCTGTTCCTCGATGAGTTAATATTGGAGAAGACAAAAAAAAAAAAAAGGCAGATTGCATAATACAACGCAATAAGTGCCTTTTATGAAACACCAGCTCTTAGATACAGAGAATGTGAGAACTAAGAAGGGCCCTTAATGATCATCAGAGTTCAGTGTTCTTAAATGCTGGACTGTGGGCCAAGGTTGACCCATTCTGAGATTTTTATATATACTCAGTAAACTGAAAAAACAGGGCAATGTAAGGAGGGTTTCATAAACCTCAACTGATTTATAGAGCTGCCCTTTATTCTACGATTAGGACACATATGTAATTTATTCTTATAATTACCTCTTTAAAGCTAAATGAAGTAATGGTGTTTTTAAATTTTTCTCTTATTTTTCAAAACAAAATATTGGAACTCCATATTGGCCCCAAAAGGTATTTTCGAAAGATGACTGGCCCATGGAGCATCAAGATCGAGGAAACCACATTCTAATCTATTCACTTTGCAGAAAAGGAAATTGAGAGCTAGAGAAGTAACATATCTCATTCATAGGAACAGGATTTTGTGATGGGGTCACCGGGAGAAACAAAAAGAGGGAATAAACTTTTGCTATAATATCTACAGCTTTCTTGGTAGTTAGCATGGTTGTGATTCAGAGAATATATTAAGAATCATAGGAAATGAAAATATCTAAACATAAGAGGATTATCTGTGGGTGAAAATAGCCTGGATCATCCATGAGCAGAAATGATTCTGTCATTTCTCTTTTCCATCTCTCTGCTGCAGCAATCCTGTCCTCACCCTTCTGAGATTATGGGCTCAATCAAACATATATCCTGGGAACCCATCATGGTCCATGACATCCGCTGGAATTTTGAAAAGTTCTTAGTGGGACCTGATGGCGTCCCTGTCATGCGCTGGTTTCATCGGACTCCCGTCAGTACAGTCAAGTCAGATATTCTGGCATACATGAAACAGTTCAAAACCAAATAAGAAGATCAAGTTGGGGGCAGGAGCCATCCTGCTTCTTTACCTGAAGACCTGTTTTTTAAAAAAAATCTTTTCTCTACATTCTCTTCCTAAATGCCCTCCACTTGACTAAATCACCTCTATAGTGCCAAAATTCCCACTCTCTATCAAGTAGATTTATGTTCAGAAGGCTACTACTATTTCTCCCTGCAGGAGTATGTGGGTAAGAGAAAAGAATGGAAAACCTAAACCCTCAGCTATCTGTTACAAGTTTAATAAAGCACATATATATATCTCTAGAGGAGGGCATGGCAACCCACTCCAGTATTCTTACCTGGAGAATCCCCATGGATAGAGGAGCCTGGCAGGCTGAAGTCTATGGAGTCACAAAGAGTCAGATATGACTGAGCGACTAAGCACAGTGTATATGTGTAGATATCTATACATATTTATATATATCAAAGGAAAATCATTCATCCATGAGGATAGGTCAATTTGCCATGATATCCTGAAAAAGAATGTTCCTACACATTCTGAGTCTTCCTTCCCTCTCTACCCTAAATGTGTAGAATTGACAATGTGGTGAATAGCCATACAATTTAAGTTCTACTTCATAACATTTGTCTTCCCCTAGAAGAAACGTGTGAAGTCAATTTCCAAATATTTTCAGATCAGTCTTTTTCCATGACACCCCACCCATCCCTGCCTCCACTGATCTGTCACTCTTTTGTAGGAGCCCTAGATAGAGTGGGGGCAAGAAATCACCTCACATGAAGGAAAGAGTATCTCCATGATGGTGGCAGACAGAGCCTCTTTCTAATTCGGACCCTACAAAAACTTTCCTTTGTCTGATCTTTAGTGTATTCAGATTATGACACTTGGGCAGAGCATCCTTCGAAAGATAGGCTTTCCCTTCTCAACCCTAGAACCCTTAGCTTCAGAACCAGCCCTGCAACTATCTCCAATAAAATGTTTCCTACAGCATGTGGAATCACTGTAATGGTTTTCAAATTCTATCCGGAGCTCAAACTCATTTCCTCTCTCTCTTCTTCCTCACTGTGACTGTCACAGATGGTGTATTGACTAAATACCTGGACCCTTTGGATTGAAGATTTACCTTCCTAGATCCTTGGAAGGTTGTTACCTGATGACTCTCAACTGTCATCCCTCTTTAGGAATTGTCTCAGGTCAAGGTCACATTTCATTTCCAAGGGCAGCCTATATCCAATTACTGGTCTATGAGAGGTATAACAGCCAAGATCTGACTTCTCAACTTGGGACACATCTAAAGGGTCCATTCCAGTGGTGGAGCCCCCCCAGGAGCAGGCAAATGCCCTTTTGCACTTGCACTGCAGCTCAGTTTTTTCCTATGACAAATTTTGATTCTTCATTGCTTCTCAGGTGGTCACTGAGATAGTGCCCCAGTAAAGTTTCTGAATGCAAATCCCCATCTTGGAGTCTTTCCAGGGAACACAAAATGCAGTAGTTGATACCAAAAGTATCTGAGAAAGAAAATGCTAAGATGAGGTGTTTTGTTTTTTTTTTTTTTTGGCCCCACCCATGCAGCAAGTGGGGATATTAATTCCCTGACCAGGGATGGAACCCATGCCCTTGAAGTGGAAGTGCAGTGTCTTAACCACTGGACTGCCAGGGAAGTCCCTAAAATGAGATTTTTGAAGCTGGATTATCCATCTGGTTGGCAGTAAAGGGATTGGTAGAACACAAACAGCCACTGGCACAAAGTAGCAATTTTTAAAACTTTCACTCAACCTGAACTGAGATGCTCTACCGGTGGATATGCAAAAGCAGATGTGATGTATCAGTTGCTTGATAAATGTGGGAGAGATGGTAATAATAATGTAATAGAATTCTTCAGTAGAAGAAACTGATGCCTTGGAGAGAGATGATTAAATGCTGAAGATGATATCTCATCAAATAAAGTGAAAGGCACTCAGTTGTGTCCAACTCTTTGGGACCCAGGCCAGAGCCTTTTCCTTCTCCAGGGGAATCTTCCCAACCCAGGGATTGAACCCAGGTCTCCCACATTGCAGGCAGATTCTTTTACTAGCTGAGTCACAAAGGAAGCCCATCAAGTTGAGGCTAATGTGAAAGCCAGAGCCTCCATAGGAGGGTATAAGGAAACTCTCATATCCTGCAACTCAAGGGCACAAAAAGCTAAGGTTCAGCTCCAAGATTTAATCACAGGAATAGTAGGACTCCAAAGTAGGTTAACTTCTCAAACTAGATTATCTTCTATGCCTAGGTCATGGCCTCAGTTGGAAAAGAACAGAATATTGAGACATTGGATGGAGACATCTGGTGGGATGCATTGTTGCTGTTGAGTCGCTAAGTCATGTTCAACTGTTTGTGACCCCATGGACTGTAGCCTGCCAGGCTCCTCGGTCTATGGGACTTCCCAGGCAAGAATACTGGAGTGGGCTGCCATTTCCTTCTCCAGGGGATGCATTAGAACATAGAAATCTCCAGATTTCCCAAGATCCTTTGAGCTTTTTAGAAGTAGCCCAATCCTCCTTATCAAGGTTTAGTTAGTCCTTCTTCCTTGAAGACAATGCAGAGATCTCTCCTCTGCCAAACATGTACCTCTGCCACCCATTCAGCATCCTTCCATACAGAACTAAATTCTAAGTGTTCTGGATCAAGGAGAGTAGAATGCAAAGTTAGTTGATGTAGAATACACTGATACTAGAGCATTCTCCCAAAGTACAGAATTTTTATACGCTGGCAAAAACTCAACGTACTGTTAGGATTCTCCTGCTTAAAAAAGCAAAAGCTCTCACTAAATGTGGTAAGAATGCCAGGACTCTTGAGATTGATGGCAGAAAGAGGGATCAAAAACTCAAAGAAGTGGACATGCTAGAGTGGATTTACCATGTAATACTAGAAAACCCACTAGAGGAATGGGTAACAGGAGAGTCAAAGGATATTCTGTTTGGGGGTGGGAGAAGGCATGTGTTGGGAGGGGGACACTATCATTACTAAGAAGTTCCATGGTGAGTGTCCTCTATTGGCCCTGCACTGGTGATATGAGATTCTGCTACAGAAGTGGCTTCACTGACAGCAATGGGAATTATAGGATCTTGAAACAGTTCATGCCAGAAATAGCAGCACTCAATTGGTCAGAATCTGGTCAGTCTGTGCATGTGCACGCGCCAGGTGTGGGTGGGCAAAGTTACTGTAATGAAAGACAATTTCAGAGAGGTAGCCAACTTTGTAGTGTTGAGATGGTTAATGAAATACAGCATCCCTAGAAACAAAATAGATGGGCAGCCAACAAGCATATCGCTGTCTACACATAAGAAATCAAGGATAATCAGAAGACTGAGGGTAGCTGCCCCAGTTAAAAATAAAATCACAATACCTTGCCCAGTTTCTGATCTTAAACCAGTTTTCAGACTCGACCTCTTGGATTAAAGAAGAAGCCAAGTCCTGAGGACCCTGCAGTGCCACTGAAAATATATAGAATATAATTCTCCCATTTCTTTCCTAAATGGACTTATATCCATTTACTCAACAATCATAGACTCAATAAAGAGAAAAACCCTCAAATTTCAAGGACTCCTGGAGACAAGGTCCAAGTGAATATAGATATGGAAACACCCAAAGTGTCATCACAGCCCCTCTGTTAAAATGGAGGTAATGGGGGTCTGGTTCACAGGGTGTCCACTCAGGCCATGGATCCATCTGGTGGAAGTTTCTTTTGTCCCAAAATGTATAACTAGAATGAAAAAAGCTTGAAATGAACCACAAATATAAACAATATATTTCTCTGAGTATGAGACTTCAGAAAATTTTCAAGTTACCACCTTTTTGTTTTTCTGCATTTCCTTAGTCTGTATTGTATTTAATATAGTTGATTTAAACTTAGTACATTTAAAACAGTGCTTTTTCTAAAGGAAATATTAGCTCTGTGAATGTTTCAGGATAGCAAAGTATTTTAATATTCTTAAGTTAAAAAAACAGTGACTGGGTCGGGGTGGGACAGGTGGCATCTGAAGCAGAGGGAAAGTCGTCCGAGCGTAGGGCAGAGCCGAGACAGAGGTGATGCAAGAAAGCAGAATCGCTGAGATGAAAAGTCCCCAGGAATTCGGAAGCAATGAAAATGCACTGTGGTCTTACAGACGGAGTACACACTCCTGAGTGGAAAGCTTCCTGCCTTTGTGGAACCAATGTAACCTTTTTTTTTTTTTTCCATTTAAATGCTTTCAAATAAGTCTGAAATTAGAGAAGCCGTGGGACTATGAGCGGAAAATCAAGATGGAGATGACCGCGACGCTCAATCGCGGCTGCATCTCTGTACTGTGGGGGAAACGGCGGCAGATTGGCTGATACCAACTGATCAAAGACTGCTGCTGTGAACCGCATATCAGATTCAAAGAGAAAACCCCGTATCAAAAGGCGCCATTTTATTCATAATATTGACTACCTTAAATAAAAGTCTTCATCTGTTAAAGTATATTCACTTACACCTGCCCAAACCCCTACCTAGCAGAGCTCCAGTGGCGCAATCGGTTAGCGCGCGGTACTTATAAGACAGTACGCTTGTGAGCAATGCCGAGGTTGTGAGTTCGAGCCTCACCTGGAGCAAATTTTACTACTCTCTAGCCACATGAGACAGGTTAAATTTGAGGTTCCCGCAAAGAGATCAACGGTTGGGATTTACTTGGTTGGTTGTGGTTTGTCTTAAAATTCTCCGTTTACGGTCGTGCATGGTTAAGTACCATCCCGCTGATGTCGGTGCCTTCCTTTTTCCGACACTTCGGCAATTTAACTTTTGTCTCTTGCCAAGACTGTTTCACAGTAATAAACTACGTCTGACTTGTCAATTATGTGAAACGTGGACGATCTTGGTTTTTAAAAGTATCCCAGTGGACAATTTCCTGTATTTGAACCTGCTTTCCTCAGTTTCTCCACTCATCCGGGCTTCCTCTAAGGTGCTTATTACTCTTTATAAGTCCATGCAGCTTGTAGATATATCAGACACTCAGGAACTCAGTCTCAGGAAAGGAGTTGAACCAGGAGTCTGTGTGGGTCACTTAATCTCACCTTCTGGATCTTAAACCTTATCAGAGTCATCCTGAGACAAGGACATGGAGCTCTCTGGCTTTACAAAAATTTATAATTGCACGTGTTCAAATGCTCAGCACTATCAGTGCTTTTTCAGCTGCTGCTGCATTTTGGAGTGCTTACATTCTCCCTGGCCCCACCCTGAGCTGCCCACTAGGTAAAGGTGGGTTCAAAACAAGGTTCACAGACCAATTCAGATTACACTGGTAAAGAAGTGATAATGGATAATTTACTTACCAAGATATAGCAATAGTGGCTATTCACAGTGCTGTTTTTAGTATTAAATGAGATAACAAATCATTGTTTGATTGATTGATTGTTGTTGTTCAGTCACCAAGTCCTGTCACAAATTCCCATTATGCATGTCCCTTTGGAATATGATTGTGCAGCAGCTACCACCAAGAGGTGGAGTCTATTTCCCTCCTTGTATGTGAGCTGACCTTGTAATTTGTCCAATAGAATGCTGTGGTACTGATGTTGTGGGAGTGAGGTGGTGGGAGTTTCAATACAAGGGTTCAAGAGCCTTATAACTTCTGCTTTTGTCATCTTGGGACCCTAAGACATCATGTGAAGAAATCCCACCTAACTTCCTGAAGGATGGAAGACCATGTGAAGAGAGAGTCCCAGTCATCCCAGTCATTCCAGATGACACCCCAGACAGTGAGTGGGAACATTTTGGACCATCTAGTCCCAGTCAGGCTGCCAGATAACTGCAATCAATGAGTGACCACAAGCAAAACCAGCAAAAGAATTGCCTAGTTGAGCACAGCTCAATAACTGACCTGCAGAATTGGAAACTAAATGTTGCTTTAAGTCACCCACAAAATCTGGGTGAGGTTTGTTACAAAGATGTAGATGACTGACATAAGCATTTAGCATGGAATTAGACTCCATAACAAGCAAGCAGATTGATTTAGTGAGTAAAATTACCCATAAAGAAAAGCCCAAGTCTAGACATCTTTACTGCTAAATTCTACTGTTTTTAAAAAATTGATACTAATTCTTTACAGACTCTTATAAAAATTGGAAAAGGAAGCCATCATTACCCTGATGCTAAAGTCAAACAAAGACATCATGAGCTAAGAAAACTACAGACCAATATCTCTTATAAACATGGACATAAAAATTCTCAACAAAATACTAACAAACAAAATCCAGCAACAGATGAACATATTACAAAAGGACCTGAGGAAACGTTTGAGGATGGTGTCTGTGTTCATTATCTCTTTTGTAGTGGTGGTTTCATGAGTTATACATACGTCAAACTATAAGTTTAAATACAAGCAGTTTAAGGAAATCATGCCTCGATAAAGCTGTTAAAGAAGTACACTCACAGGAAAAAATCATTACAGCATTCGGCATGAGCAGTTGTGGATTTTTTTTTTTTCTTCTTTCTTTCTCTTTTTCCTATACTGTGGAAGAGTTGTGTCTGGTTAGACTTATTTCTTCTTTGAATGTTTTAAAGAAGTTCGTAGTAAACAGAAGGACATGTAATTTTCTCAGTAGGAAGACTTGACAACTAATTCAAAATATTTCATAGTTTAAGACCATTTACAATTGCAATTCCTACTTGAATCTAATTTGAACCGTCATATTGTTCTATGAATGTGTCCATTACACCTAAACATTCAAATGTATATGACCACGTTCTTTCCACTTGTGCAGAAGCTGCTCCCTGTTTATTATAATTTGCCTGACAGGTCTCTTCTCATGGTTCCAGGTTTCTGTTTTAACCCTGGCTCCTCAGATACTGCTTAACGTTCAACTAATTCATCCCGCAACGTGTGGGAGAACCCATAGCTGGTCTCCAAGAACCCACAGAAAGACGGTGCACCTCTCAGGTGGCATCCACGTGAATCAGGAGCCAGATCCTCTAAAATGTGGCAAGTTTTCCTGTCGAAAGGGGGCGCCATTTAAACTGACTTACAAAAAACAAATCTCAACATTTTCAGCGTCGAAGTACAGAGCGGCACCTGAAAACCAATGGAATAGTCGTACGCTAAAATAAGAGACGTCCAGACACTGCCGGACGAGGAGAGCAGAATTCCTTGACATTCGTGCCTTGTGGCACCCACCTCACTCACTGGGTCCACCCAACCCCCTGCAAGAGGGTCCAAAAGACCAGGGCTGGCGCTCTTCGCTATCTCCACACCTGTGTGCCTGCCTGACCAAGGACTCCTATGGTGCAAAGGGCTCGATGGAGAGGGCTGGCGCCGACCCCGCTTACTGAATCACGTATACCCAAGGGGAGATCTCTGGAGTGCTCTGATGCTATAATTTGGGATTTGAGAGCTGGAACAGTGATATCTGGGTAAGGGTAGCAGGAATGTGAAAAAGGAAGTCACAACCACGAAGGGATTCGAACCCTCAATCTTCTGATCCGAAGTCAGACGCCTTATCCATTAGGCCACGTGGTCCTCTGTTCTTAGGATGAAGGAAAATATTACAAGTATTGAGAATCTGGGCGATTCTTGTTACTGTAACTCTTATGAAAAGATACCTTTCCCATCAATTTTACTTAAAAGGTGGTGTCATTGGTACAAAACCCAAGTAAATTTTTAAAGAAGTTATGGTTAGAGACTAGGGCAAAATGGAAATTCCGCTTTTCTCCAAACTCTACCCTTAGCCTGACACCAAATTTCTTTTCTGAACAAAATTTTACACTTGTATTGTAATGCCTCTTCAATCGGTTGATTAACCTGTTTAAAAAAAAAAAAAAAGGATTGAAATGTCTTTCTGTAATCACGGCTACAAAGGCTCGATTTACCTTCAGAATGAAGACAAAGTCAAAATTAAGACCCTATGGGAGTAAGTGAAAATTACAAAAAAAAAAAAAGACCGCTCCTGGCATCCTCTCAGCTGGGCGCCCAATCCTGCCAAGACGTTTTCAATTAGGATTGAATTGAGAAGCATCTTCCTAGGCCTGGCCTTTCTTGGAAACCACGAAGAACAGGCCCACTGAGTACCCTCCAGGGACACCTTAGTAAAAACCCCAACGATTGTACTTACTGAACAATTAGAAAGTGTCCCTCCTCTTGTGCAGCCACTGGGTTGCGGGGTTGTGTGACTGAGAGGGAAGGAACCATTCTTCAGGTTAGAAAGGTTGGATTTTGAGTCAGTTTGTTGTGGTTGTCTGGTTTCTTTCCGGCTCATTTCCCCCAGCCACCCTCATCTCAGTGGATCTCGACCCCCCATTAGTGATGGTGCGGGCGAGGAAAGCACAAGGGTGGTGGGAAGGCGCGGGGGAGGCCTGGAGGAGTTACTCACACCGCCTGCTTTGGACCCTGTTCCTGAGGGGTGCTGTGGGCGCGGTGAAAGCAACCCAGCTGGAATCTGAGGCATTTGGGGGGGCCTCATTCCCCATTATTAGGAACTGCGAGGGCCTGATTTTGGTCTTCATCTAACCTGCCTTCTCAGAGCATTCGGGCTCCCCGCCCGGAAAAGTTGAGGTTACATAGATTTTTCACAATTTAGAGATGCTGGAGAAACAGCGTTTTCTCAAAAGCTTCTGAGCAGTGACTGCACCCTGAAGAGGCTGCTCTCTTTTGCTTGCTTTCCAGAAAAGCACCATCCTGGTTCTCTGGGCCACAGCAGGTTAAAGTGACAGACTGTCTGGGGTCTGTCCTTAATCCAGCCTTCAGTAAGCATTCCAGGAACTGAAATCTAAAAGATGAGAAAGGTTAGCAAAAAATAAAATAAAATAAAAAGCAAAAGAAGAGTATATCCAAAAGGTGGATCAGAATGTGCAAAGGTGTAAGAAATTTTGCCCAATTAGTTTGAAGTTTTAAATGAAATCGTAAATTCTGCAACAACAAAAAATCAATTAAATTTCACTAAAGAAAAATTAGCAAATATGAATAGTCCCAAACCATTAAACCATAAATACTCAAAAATTTTTCCCACAGAGAAAACTCCAAACCCAGATACTTTAATCTGAAAGTTTCCACGACTGAGGGACTGAACTGAACTGAACTGAACTGATTCTCTACTAGTCAAAAGGAAAGCAAAAAAATAAAAAGCTGTGATGACTAGAAAGGAAGAAACAGAACTGACTTTTTCTTTTTAACAGATCGTGTTGGCAACCTACTCCAGTATTCTTGCCTGGAGAATCCCATGGACAGAGGAGCCTGGTGGTATCACAAAGAGACACAACTCAGTGACTGAACACATATACATACAAATACTTATGTACAAAGATCAAACAGAAAAATTATTATAAATAGTGTCAGAGTTTTACCACATTTTCATGACAGCTATAAAAATTTAGTTATATGCAATAAAGAAATACCTAGAAATCACACAAAATGATATATTATGATAATATTTCAATAACAAGGAAACATTCCAAAACAAATACAACATGGTTTCATGTATAGAAACTACAAACTAAGCATATTAAATAATCTGTTGTGTTAAATACATGTATTAGTAGTAAAGCTTAAAAGCAAGGGACTGAATGGGAGGGAGGCTCTAGAGGGAAGGGATATGTGTATACTTAAAGCTGATTCGTGTTGTTGTACAGCAGAAGCTAATACAAAATTGTAAAGCAATTATATCCAATCAAGGAAAAAAAAAAAGAACTAAGGACTCAACCATGTGCATGAGAAATCTTGGGAATAAAGTATCCAGTCCCTTCAGATGGCTGCAACCAGTTCCTGGCTGAAAAATTAACTGCAACCCCATGAGAGACCTCCAAGCCAGTGCCACCCAGCTAAGCTGCTTCTAGATTTCTGATGCACAAAAATTGCTTGAGAATAAATGTTTATTGCTGTTTTACGGTTTTAAAAAAAAAAGCAAGGGAATGACAATCACAAGCATTAATATAGTAGTTATCTCAAGTGAGAGAGAGATGTAGAGTGGAGTGGGGCAAATGGAACTTATAAAATAAAGGCAATGTTCTCTTTCTTAATTGGTGGCTTTGTTTTTCTTTTTAAATTATTTTTAATTGAAATGTAACAAACATGCAGGAAAGTGTCCAAACAGAAGCATATACAGAATACTTAATTTATGTAGATATATATCTGAATATATATGTATGTGAGTGAAAGTCACTCACCAGAATACTGGAGTGGGTAGCTGTTCCCCTCTCCAGGGGATCTTCCCAACCCAGGGATCGAACCCAGGTCTCCTGTATTGTGGGTGGATTCTTTACCAGCTGAGCCACCAGGGAAGCCCTTATATGTGTATATATAGATGTATATATCACTGAATATTTACAAAGAGAACATGTCTATGAACTCTCATTCAGATCTTTTGTTCCAATTTATTGCCACTATTTCTATCAAATTGAATCAAGAATTAAGTTTTGTCACCTAGGTTGTCTGTGTCAAGAAATACCAGAAGCCCCTCTCATGTGCCTCCTAACTACTTTCTTCTTAAGGGTAATCACACTTTGGATTCTGATATCATCTATTAGCTTTGCACATTTTAAATAACATATAAATAGAATTTTACAATGTGTACTCTCAGGTCCGGCTACTTTTGTGCAGCACTATGAGGTTCATCCATGTTGTTGTATTCAATGATGTTATTTGTATTTACATATATAGTCATACACATATATAATAATATTGTATTAATATGCCACAATTTATCCATTCTAGTGGTGGATATATGAGTTATTTTTAGTTTGTGAAAATTGTGAATAGGGCTCTTAGGAACACTTTTGTATATGCTTTTCTGTGGACTTGTACACAGATTTCTATTGAAAACTGTAATTAAGAAATTGACCCCATTTCTGATATTTGCTGACAGCTTTCAAGACCCATCACCCTCACATCAAAGCCAGCCCACAGAAAGTGCTTAAGCTCTCTCAGAGAGAAGATCAAACCATGCTAGTCCTGGTTCTCACTTAGGAATCTTCATTCCCCTCTCCCCTCCACAGCCTGCCCTCTAACCCTGTAAAAACCAAAGCCCATCACCCCTCCTTGGTCTTCCAAGACATTTTTGGACTTACCTGAGAGCCTCCTCTAGTCTCCCCAGAAAACTTCATTATGTGAAAGATAAATGTTTTCATATCTCCCTGGTACATATGTAGCATTATCGATCTTGCCATTTGAATCATTTGGGTACAGTGACCATTTCATTTCAGCTGAATGATTGCAAGATAGATGTGCACTCAAGAGTGGACTTACAGAGTCACAGCAAGTGACTTTACTACACTTTTTTTTGGCAAGCAGCATATATTATTTCCATATATCTGTAATTACATGTAAGAGAAATGGACAAACTGAAAATGGGAAAAAATAAAATATGATAAACTAGATAAAAAGATAGATGAAAAACAATTATCCATAACCAAACAAACTCGGCTGGTGAATGCAAGACTATTTCAACTCTATTTCAATGCTATAGAAATGCTAGTGCCAGTTGGGCTAATGAAAAAAATTTTATGTTGATTCAGGTTTTCTTTTGTTTACAGAAAGTTTTTTTTTTAATTGAAGTATAATTGACCTACAAATTCTATGTTAGTTCCAGTTGCACAATATAGTGATTTGATATTTCCATTACAAAATAATTACCATGATAACTCGAGTTATAATACAAAGATATTACAATATTTTTTTTTTACTGTATTCCTCATGCTGTACATTTTACCTTCATGACTGATTTATTTTGTAACTGGAATTTTGCGCCTGTTAATCTCCCTCACCTATTTCACTCATCCCTCCACGCCCCCCGCCCCCAACCACAGTCAATCCATGTGGCCCGAAACTTCGAGAATATGCGTATTCAACACCTCTCTGACCCCTCCCGGGATGGGGACAACCATCCCATAATGGAGGTGAAGCGGGTTTATTTATTTCCCCAGAAAATGACCTTCGCAAGTTCACTTGCCTTTTTGTGATGGGAAGAAGAGGGTTGCAGAGACTTACGATCATTCTTAGGGGTCTGCCCTAAGAATGTCATTCTTCGGGATAGGGAGGAGGCAGGGGGTTGGTACTTCTGTGAGGGGAGGAGTGTTTACGATCATTCTTAGGGTTCTGCCTTTTTCCGGATCGGGAGGAGGCAGGGGGGGTGGTACTGTAGTACTGAAATCAGAACAGAACTGTAGTACTGAAATCTTCATCCTTTCTCAGGAACAAAGAAGCGTGCAAAATAGGCCCTACTGGGATTCGAACCCAGGATCTCCTGTTTACAAGACAGGCGCTTTAACCAACTAAGCCATAGAGCCAGACGAAGGACAACGTCTGAGAGAAACTTTAAATCAATTTTCTTTGTTACTTTGAAAAAATATCCAGATCTTTTCCAATCTTACTTGCATACAGGTTGTGCCCATTTCAGTGACTGAACAAAGGGCTTGACAATGTGATGATTACTATGCCTCACAGCGACATAAAAGTTAAAATGAAAAAAAAAGAAGAAAAAAAAAAAAAGTTAAAATGAGGCCACAGACACCACATCCGAGTCCTGAATTTGAGTAAAAGTATTGTAATACATTATATTTCTATAGCACTTTGGAATTTACCAAAATTCGCCTCTCTGAACATCAAAGGCAATCCCAAATAATGAGCATTTTATCATTCCTATTTTATATTCAACTCCAAAAACGTTTAAGGACTTGTTCAAGTTTACAGAGAGAGCGAAGAACTGGAGTTGAGACGAACTCATTTTCTGATGCTAATTCATTACCATCTGAGTCACCACGGAAGCCCTCTGATGCTAATTCAACCACATTGTCAGTTCAGCATTTTCGCAAGCTGTAGAAACAAACAACTCCAAGAATCCTGGAAGCTTAGAGTAACACATCCTGCTCCTGCTATTTGTCTACCGTGACTCCGCCCAGGATGAGGGAGCCATCTCTACCTGAAACATTGATGGTCTCTTGACAAAGGAAGAAAAAAAGTATGGTAAATCAAGAACTGTTTCTTGGTGCCCAAAAGTACCATGTCAATTCTGCTCACATTTTAATACCCAGAGTGAAATAAGTCAAATCTGGTATCTGTGGAGTGAGGCAGTACAATCATATCCCAGGAAGAGGCAGTATAAATACTTTTGAAAATAATAATTTTTCACAACTACCATCCCATATAGTCTCATTTGTGAAACTCAGAACTTTTTTCTTTTTAAAAATTTATTTGTCCATCTCTTCCTTGTCTGTGTTGAAAATGTTCAATTTTGTGGCTTTTAAGTTTTTAGTTTGGGAAACATGAGTATCAGTTTGTAAAGGTAAGCTGGGCTAATGTGGGCACTGTAGAAATTCAGTCAATATAATCTATCATTGCTATGTATTTGGGATGGGGAGTAGGAGAAAAGATGAAAGATGAAACCACAGTTAGTTAGAAGTAAGAACAAGGTAGTTCTTGACAGCAGCTGTACACCCAGATACACTCTAATCTGAAACTGTGATTGACTACTTTGCATATGGCTAATAGTGAACAGTATTAATAGTGAACACTACCACAATGAAGATAGAACATTTCAGCACCCCCCAGAATTCTCTCCGCAATATCTCACTTTTACTACTGTATTCAATTACTGTTGAATAAACATGATACATTTTATTCTGTGAAAGGATATTTAGGTTTTTTTCCTATTGAATTTTTATAAGCATTTGATGGTTTTCCCCCACTTTACCCACTTAAACACTGTATCTAAACATGCACCTACAAAACAAACTTATCAACTTCCAACCAAACCACCCAAAATCAGTTTTACAAATTTAACATCTTACTGACATGCACCCTTGCATTCAAATTCTAATTCTACCCCTTGAATTCACGTCACTGATCAAGTCTGCCGTTTCAAAGAAATTATTCCCCATCTTGAACTCATCCTTTAATTTTAATAACCTAATAAAATACAATAAGAAAAATACACACAATATACAAGACCAAAATTTTTAATGTTAGAATGAACAGATTTAAAATTACATCCTAATAAATATAACAAATTTGACAGGGAAAATAAGAGAAGTATAAAAACTGTACACTTTATTGTACATATAGGCAATTTATATACAGAATTGCTAATTTAATCAAAACTTTACATAGTTCCATAAATGCCTATATGTATAGTTGAATTAACACATTATAAATCAGTATTTAAAATTTTTAATGTGATAAGTGAGCTTGCTTCTTGCTTGTTAATTTGTCTAATCTAGGTTGGATTGATGACAATGCTACTCTCAAGGGATAATGTATATTTAAACTGTTTCTATGTTTTGTTTTAATAACACTTAAGGTGGAGAACCCAGTCTCACAGAGGTATGTTGAGGGGAACAGAAGAAGAGATTTTAAAGCAATCTCCGCAAGCTCAGGATATTCATTTTTAACTTTTATCCAAAATGAAGCAAGTGATGCTGTATTTTCAAAATTCATTTTCAATCCTTCATCAGTAACCAGCTTCAACAACTTATTCTGTAGGATTATAGTTAAATTTAAATTATCTTTTGTTGAAAGAAATGGATTTTGTATCCATGAATTTCCTATGCGTGGATCTTCATTTGAAGGAAAGTACAATTCAAAACAATCAAACAAATTTGTAAGATGTTCACTGATAACTTTTCGTAGATGTGCAATATCAAGATCATTACCTACTTCATTGATAAGTGTTGTTAAATTATGGAACATGTCGTAACAATCTGTAGAAACTCTTTTTTCCCAAGCTTTTAACTTTTGTTTTTGTCCTTCAATCTTATCTGCCATTGAAAAACATGTTGCATTCTTTCCTTGCATGCAAACATTAAGATCATTAAAAATACAGAAGATATCAGATAAATAAGCAAGTTTGGCAATCCAATTCACATCTTTGAAAAGTTGGGACCAAACTGGCTTCTTGCTTTGCAGAAATACTAAGAGTTCATTTCGTATTTCAAACAATCTTGATAGAACTTTCCCCCAGGATAACCACCGTATTTCAGCATGCAATAACAGTTGCTTATGATCAGCTTCCATATTATCACACAATAAAGAAAATAATCTTGAATTTAATGCATTAGATTTTACATAATTCACAATTTTTACTATGTCAGTAAGCACACTATTCAGTTCAGCTGATATTTTTTTCATAGCAAGACTTTCTCGATGAATGAAGCAATGTGTTATTTTACATTCTGGTGCAAGTTCTTTAATCTGGGTAATCAGTTCAGAATGTTTTCCTGTCATTGAAGCAGCACCATCAGAACACACTCCTACACAAAACTTAAATTCCAAACCACATTTGTTGACAACATAATTCTTCAGAGCTTCATACAGTTCTGAGCTAGTTGTGTTTGTTGGTAAAGAGGCTGAAAAAAAGAATTCTTCCTTTATATCATCATCATGTTCAAACCTCACATATACTAAAAGAATTATCATGTTAGCAATATCTCTGCATTCATCAAGTTGCAATGAAAAATACTTGGCTAGTTTTATTTGTTCTATGAGTTGGTCTTCCATATCATTTGCCAGTTCCTGAATACGTCGAGCTATGGTGTCATTGGAAAGTGGTACTTGAGCTACCTTCTTTGCTGCAGATTCACCCAACATTTCTAAGCAAACTTCTTTGATGCAGTCCTTCACTAGTGTCTCAGCAATTGTGTATGGTGTTTTAGACTTAGCAACCGGAAGTGCTACTTTGTAAGAAGCCCTCAAAGCACTAATGTTTATGTGAGAAACACTGAACACATGCTTTGGTTGGTTTTTCAATTCATTACTCTTTCTTTCAAAGAATTCTTTTGGTTGTGAGCTTATTTCTTTATGTTTTGAATATAGATGCCGCTTAAGTTTCGATGGTTTCATCGCTTCATTAGCCAGTACATCTCCACAAATAATACACTGTGGTTTCAGCACTTCACCATCAATTATGGCTATGAAACCAAACTCAATATATGAGGGATCATACTTCCGAGTAAAGCTAGTATGAACTCTTTTGGTTTTCACTCCCTCAAGATGACTTCCATTGTTACCATTTCTTTTGCTACTATTGCCATATTCAGAATAGGTGTGTCTTTTCTTCACAAAAAAGTCCAGTGAAGCTTGTTTTGTCACCTGCAAATTAGAATTAAAAATAAGCAATACAAAAAAAAAATTAGCAATACAAATTTTACTTTCCTCTTTATTAATAATGTTAAACTAAAAATTAAAAACTAGGCTTGCATCATCAAAAAATCTACAAATAATAAAAGCTGGAAAGATGTGGAGGAAAAGGAACTCTTCTTCTACACTGTTGGTAGGAAAGTAAATTGGTACAGCCACTATGGAGAACAGTATGGAAGTGCCTCAAAAAACAAAAAATAGAGTTACTGTATGATCCTGCAATCCCACTCCTGGGCATATATTCAGAGAAAACTATAATTCAATGATACATACACCCCAATGTTCATTGCAGCACTATTTACAATAGCCAAGACATGGAGGCAACCTAAAGGTCCACGAACAGATGAATGGATAAAGAAGATGTAGTACATATATGCAATGGAATATTACTCAGCCATAAAAAAGAATGAAGTAATGCCATCTGCAGCAACATGGATGGACTTAGAAATTATCATATTCAGTGAAGTAAGCCAGAAAAAGAAAGATAAATAAATTACACTGCTTATAAGTGGAATCTAAAAAAAACATACAAATGAACTTATTTCCAAAACAGAAAGAGACTCACAGACATAGAAACAAACTTATGGTCAGTTACCAAAAGAGAAAGACAGGGGAGGGATAAATTAGGAGATTGAGATTAACATACATATACTACTATATATAAAATAGATAACCAACAAGGTCCTACTGTATAGCATAGGGAATATACTAAATATTTTGTAATGACCTATAAGGGGAAAGGATCTGAAAAAAGAATGTGTGTGTATATATACAACATGTATATACATATATGTATATATACATATATAAACTGAATCACTGTGCTGTACACTTGAAACTAACATAATATTATAAATCAACTATACTTCAATTTTTTTAAATTTTACAAAACCAGGCTTGATTAAAAACATAAAATGATTTTTAAATTAAGTTATAAAGATAAGTAAATGCTTACATTTTTCTCAGGTTTACACACTTTTGGGTTACAGCTGACAAGCTAAACAGCATATCACACATTTTAATGTGAACCTATTGTGCTTGACTAATTTATAACTGCTATCATATGTGATTCACCTTGAGAGTTTAACATTAAAACTGAATATTCTATTTGAAAAGATGAGTTCATTAATCATGTGCTTGGTATCAGCAATGTCATATTGTTGTAATTTCCAGGTACTCTCAATATGTGTACTTACCTCATTATGATCTAATATGACAGTTTGCAGACCACCACTGGTCTGAAGAACAAACTCTGAATACCACTGGCCCAAATCATGCATAACCTTCATATTTCAAAACACTAACTTGAACATATATTAGCTCTACTTTATAAAACCTAATGATTGAAAAAATCTCTTTGGCCTTATTTCACACTCTGCCTTTTAATCAGAAAACCAAATTTCCCAACACAAACTCATGTCTCCCAACCAAATTTATCATTCCCTGCCGTTCCTAAATATTTCTTCACTTGACCTGAGATGCCCTTTCTTAGCTTACCTCTCCACCCAAACTTACATACAACTAAAACAATGTTAACAGTAAGTTCATCTGTTCCCAAATTTATCCTTCTGTAGAAACATACCACCAGGCATACCATTTGTCACCCGGATCCTAGCTTTCTCATCCCCCCAAGAAATGCTTGACATCAGAAAGAAGAGATATTACTGCTGCTCACTCCAGAACAATAAACAAAGCAGCATCCAAGGTTATAACTTCCAACTTGAAAAATGAATGGAGGGAGGACGTTAAAAGTAATTGACCTTTTTGGGGAGGAAAATATATCCAAGATGCCCATCATTGTGCTTTAGTGTGCCATGTCAAAACTTTCTCACTCATCATGATCACAGTAAAGTAGAAAGAGGCTCTTGATCTACAGGAAATTCTTTGATCTACACTCAAATTCTTACCCAATCTCCTACTTTGTCTGATGAAAACGATGTCTCCAATGGCTTTAACATTTTGAAAGGTTGAACAGTCAAACTTCTTGGAACCTCATCATGTTTCCTTTTCATTGTAGTGGTCTGGTAGCAAAGACTACAAGTTATTTTGTTACAATAACCCTCAGTCTCATGTTGAGAGGGCACTCCACAGATCGCATGGATGTTTCTACAACATGATTCACAACTGTTAGCACATATGCATTCTTTCCCACAACTCACACATGATAAAAAATTCAGTCTGCTTTCAGGAACAGTTTTTTGGGCTACCTTAGGAGTAATAGAAAGAATCTCTTCAATATCACTACTATCTGTTCCAATCTCAATGTTTTCTTCATACTGGGCTCTTAGAGTATTTTCTGATTCTTTATCAGCCTGTTTCAACTCATTTTCTGTGTTCAGGCTGGCAACAAGTTCTTCAGTTGACTGAGAATGAGAGCGCCCCAGTTTAGCTTCAGAGCTAAATGCACCCTCACATAGAGTCTGTTGCATGCCTCTGTGATGGGGTTGATTTTGGGTCATTTGAATAAACCACAAAAATTCAGCCCAGTGTGATGAATTGTTAGTTTGCATCCAGGAGATAATCCGATTTTGGATATCCTCATTAACTTGATTTATAGAACTTAGGCTTTGGCAGGGCTGAGGATTCCCATGAACAATTTTAAGTTCTGGCCAAATATTACTAAGTTCACTGACAATCTGGCTTGAAAATTCCCTCCCACTGTCAGACTGTAGAACACTGGGTGCTCCAATAATTGTAAAAATATCTAAAAGAGCACGTGCAACCTCTTTAGGCCTTTTAGATTTTAATGACCGCAAAAAACTCAAGTTTGTACGAAAGTCTTGATAATGCATAATAAATTTATACTCTCCATCAGGATTCAACTGCATGTCTATAAGATCCACTTGGCATCTTGAGTTAACTTCCTTAATTGGCTTTGATGTTAGAACTTTCTTGAGTTTTGAATTTTTCTGTTGGCATGGTTTGCAAAGTGCCAAGTATAGCATTATAACTTCTTTTGTGATGTTCTTGTATTTTGCTTGTAACTCTTTTTCCATGCGGGTACGTCCACCATGTCCAATGCTGAGATGTGTATCATGCAATATGTCAAATAAGTCCTCACTGTGTAAATAATACCGTATTTTATCTGTTTCCCCATTTATAGCCTCAATTAGCTTCTCATGACCTTGTACAATGATCACATCAAATCTAGCCAAGCGCCGGTAGTCAATTGATTCTTTTTTTTCCTTAGCCTTAGCTTCTTTCACTTCCCTGATTAATTGACAGTACTTCGCTTTAGAAAATATCTTGGTGTTATTACTCTTGTTTTCCAGTAACACTGCTAAGCTTCTGAAGAACTTTTCTCTCATGTTTTCTGGTTCGATTTCTGCTTCATTAGTATCTAAACTACTAAAGTTATCATCACCCATGCTTTGAGACATCATGGAAAGCCACAAAAATGATCCTAAAATATAAATGAAAAACCAATTAGAATATTTGGGAATATAATCTAAATACCATATTGCCCAAATAACCACTAGAGCTCAGAGTAGAAGTAGATATGAACACATAAGAGGGGCAGCACAATTTTGATTAAGAAGTCTACCTTTGGAGGAATAAAGAGAGGTAGCCAGGAACAAAAAGTTCTGATAAAGAGTAGGAAGCCAGGTTATGACTTTCCAGAGCAGTATCCAGGGCTAACCTTAAAGTAAAGCACTGTTTTATGTAAAACAGAAAACAAATTGATGTTATTATTTTTTCATTTATTTATTAGTTACACAAAAACTATTTTTTGGCTAGAGAAGTCTCAGAAATACAGTAATAGTTTTTTTATAGAATGATAGTTTCTTAATTAATTAATTTACTTATTTTGGCTGCATCCAGGTCTTAGTTACAGCATGCAGAGGGGATCTTTTGTTGCAGCACCCCAACTCTCTAGCTAAGTCACAAGGCTCTGGAGCCCACAGGTTCAGCAGTTCCTCCACGGCACAAGGGATCTTAGTTCCCACGTGTGATTTTAGTTCCCTGACCTCCACTGCAAGGGGACTGGACCACCAGGGAATGGATGCTTAACTACTGAACCATCAAGGAAGTCCTAACAGATGTTTTTGTCTTTTTTTTTTTTTTAAGTCTCAGGCTATACCACATTTTGTTTTATTCAGTCATGTTAGCTGGTATAGCAACATCTGGGGCGTAAGTTTAAAGACCATATATTTAAATCACCTCCCTTTTGGTGCTTGTAAAGCTATAAACCCAATATAAATACCCTTACTACTGATTTTGATAAAGAAAGAGCAGCAGATGAACCTGAAGTAGTAAAATATCTCTGGCTTAATATAACATATTAAAATAAATGTTTAGACTATTCATAATAATGAAACATTTAAATAAATCAAATTTGGTTAGTCTTAAGGAAGCTATTTGAAAAAATAAAAAAGAATAATTTGGAATTAGCATATAACCTCGAAAGTCCTATAGATGCTTGGAAAAATACTTTTTCTTAAGTTGTTTGATAATTTGCATACCAAATATTGAACTGGTAAATTGAAATAATTCTCAAATGTTCATAATTTTCAAAGCTTCGAAACTGTGTGTTTTGGCCTCATTTAACTCTCAATTGTTCCAACAAGACCTCCTTGATCATTTAAGCTTACAGTGAGTTCTCCTTTCTTGAAGATATAATTTACCAATAACATAAACTAGCACTGTAGTACTTTCTTCTTTCTCTGTTTCATATGTACAACTGACAAGACTATAAGTTTCTAAAGAAGCAGGGATCACTTTTCCTTCTAGTATTTCTTCCACTATCTAACATTTTATTACAAAGAAAAGTATTGGATAGGGAGTTCCCTGGTGGTCCAGTGATTCAGACTTGGTGCTTTTACTGCTGAGGCCTGGGTTCAATCTCTTGTTAGGCAACTAAGATTCTACAAGTCAACCCTTGGGGTGCAGCCAAAAAAAAAAAAAAGTGTTGGATAAAAATTTGTTAATTAGCCTTATAATGAAGATGACAACACTGCTGAAAAGTGCTATTTCAAAATGTGACTGAAAAGACCATTATATAGATAGTATTTCTTTCCACACTGATACATTTTGCAACATGCTATGGAGCCATGAACATAAAGGAAGGTAAACAAGGATAAACCAGGGGGAAGAAAGAAATATAAGGCCGTGTAAATGAGAACCAAGAGAATATGAGCTTCATAAATTAGTACAATCAATATTAGTAGGTCTATGATAAGCAGAAAATATGGAGTTGCTAGGGATATAAGAAAAGAAAAAGTGATATCAATTATACTGAGGCCTTTTGGAAAAGGCAGGAGCTCCAGAACCAAGCCAGCCTGCACCACTGCCTCTACCACACATTGCACTGTTAATAGTCCTTAGATCTCCAGTGGACATGGACTTCAGAAATTCCATTTTCTTCAGTAGGATTTCTAAGTAATATTTCCAATCTTAAATAGCCATATGTAACAAGAAATGGGGAGCAGAGGCTATAGAAATGGGACCCATGGCTATACTGACAAGTGATCCACAATTATATACAGAGGCATCTCTGATTTATCTATCCACAGGTACTTAATTCCATTGCAAGTTATCCATGAAAAATACTGTGTTCAATTATTTTTTACATTATTGTCTGATTGCTTAAGTCAAGTTCATTACTAGCATTACACTACACTGGTTGACCTTTCCTTCAGCTATATTCAGTAGAAGCTTCAATGGAATAAAGTTTGATAACCTTTCAATGAATGGGCCCTTCCCTCTCCCAAATCTCATCCTCTTTCCAAAGACTAAATTATCCTCACCATTATCTTGAAGGAGGTGTGACTCTGGAGATTCACATTCCATTCTGTCTTCTATAGACTGGAGATGGGTACCTAAGGACTCCTTTGCAGTAACCAGAAGAGTCTTTTCTTCCATAGGAACTTCTTGCTCATATGTGCCCTGTGGGACCTGGGGATAAATAGGTACATTTGGAAATTAATATAATGTTAATAATATCACTGCATAAACTATAGTTAAACCTTAAAACATTTTTCTACTGAAATGGAAAAGATGTAAGAAGAAAAAGTCTTCACTGAATTCTTAAGAGGAGTGCTAGATAGAGTAAGAAGAGAATAAAAAATGCTGGAACAATTAAGGTCAGAGCCATACAATAGAAATTGGACAGGAGTTGATATGCAAACCTATGGTTTTTGCTTTGGGGACTAATAATGGAAGTACATTAAAGGAATATTCCCTAAACTGTGATAACTGGGAGAAAATTGTAAATGAGTTTCAGTAGGAGCAATTTAAAGTAAATATTTGGGGTGAAATTATCTAATAATGACTAATTAATTATTTAACCCAGGAAGAAATCGGACAGTTGTTTTACACCAAATGTGGAAAACATTAGCCCACTGTGTTATGTATGGATGGAGGGAAAAAAGCCAATCAAAGTGGGTAACTGTGTTGGGTGAAAAGAAAATATTATTTTTGCCTTACACCAATCATCTAGTACTCATGTCATAATTAAATTCACCCTATTGTCTCCAAAATATACAGTTGATCCTTGGACAATATTGGCTTGACCCTTAGTGGGTCTATCTACAAAGGAATTTTTCTTCCAATAGCAAATACTACTGTACTACACAATCCTTGGTTGGTTGAATCTGCACATGCAGGAGCAGATCAGGAAGAACCGTGTATAGGGATGCAGGTCAAGAAGCAACAGTTAGAACCAGATATGGAACAACAGACTGGTTCAAACTTGGGAAACAAGCAAGTCAAAGCTTTATACTGTCACCTTGCTTATTTAACTTATATGCAGAGTACATCATGGGAATCCTGGACTGGATGAATCACAAGCTGGAATCAAGATTGCCGGGAGAAATATTAACAACTTCAGATATCCAGATGATACTACTCTAATGGCAGAAAGCAAAGAGGAACTAAAAAGCCTCTTGATAAGGGTGAAAGAGGAGTGAAAGTGATTGCCACTGACTTTAAATAAACACTGTCTTTAATATAGAAGCATGTTTGGGAATCCCTTGGTGGTCCAGTGGTTAGGACTCAGCACTTTCACTGCAGTGGCCTGGGTGTGATTCCTGGTTGAGGAATTAGGAACCAAGATACTAGATAGATAAACACACACACACATATAAACATGTTTACCTCCAAGTTATCTATATGGCACTGTTTGTTACACTGGTATTTGCTTACCATATTCTTGGGAAACCAGAAATAAGAACATATTTAAAACTCTAATGTTAAAAAAAAATAAATAAAACTCTAATGTTATCCCTCCTTTATATAAGTTGATTTATTAAATCTTTGTAAAATATAATTCTGTAAATCAGTTGTCATACCATTCAATAGGTATGTCTATCTGGACTGTGTTACAGTCTAATATCTGATTGTGCTACGTCTAAAAATGATAGTCAGTGGACAATAAAAAAATCTTGTAATAATCCAGGAAGGTGGTTAACAGCCAACTGTTTGGCACAGTTTGTTATTGGTAATCTAGATTGTTTCTGTCTGGCCTTTCAATCATTTTAATGTTGTTATTTCTGTTATCAGCTTACTATAGCTTTTTCTTTAAATAATGTCTTTGCCTATAATTTACCAGATGAAATCTAATGCTTCAGTGCCATTCACCAAAAGAAAAAAAAGTAATAAAACTGTGTTACGGTGTGTTGTACTATTTTAGTTTAGGAGAGTTTTCATTGACTTGTAGATCTTTTTACTCACTTCTACACATGGATCTTTGTTAGTCATGTAAGCAACAGATAAACTGGGAGAGAGATGTGTTAGGTAGATTCTATTCTATTCTATTCTAATGAAAATAGGTCCATTAATTAAAATAAGTATTCAACAGCCAATAACTTCCCAAGGCTGTCTTAAGAGAATAGCAGCCTCTGGGACTAATCACATCTCCATGGTTAATTCTAAAACTGAGTAAGAATGAAAGTTAAAAGGAAGGGAGGAGCTGTTACCTCCTAAGAACCAGAATTCTGACTTATAGTTATTTAATACACCTTAATGGAGAAGGAAATGGCACCCCACTCCAGTACTCTTGCCTGGAAAATCCCATGGATGGAGGAGCCTGGTAGGCTGCAGTCCATGGGGTCGTTAAGGGTCGGACACGACTGAGCGACTTCACTTTCACTTTTCACTTTCACGCATTGGAGAAGGAAATGGCAACCCACTCCAGTGTTCTTGCCTGGAGAAACCCAAGGATGGGGGAGCCTGGTGGGCTACCGTCTGTGGGGTCACACAGAGTCGGACACGACTGAAGCAACTTAGCAGCAGCAGCAATATACCTTAAAGTGAAAAGAACACAAATGACTCTACAATTGGAGGCTTTGAGTATGGCACCTGATTCCAATTCTTTAAGTGTGCCACTTACAGTGGAAGTAGCTTGGCCATTTCACATCCCTGCCAAAACCACTCTCTTGCAAATAGCCCTGTAGAAGTCATATTGCACTCAAATAGAACATTTCAATAGTTTGTCTTGCCAAATATTCTTAACTGGGTTAATTTTTTAAATTTCCCTCACTGGGCCTTGGTTTTATAAAAATAATTTCTCAATTACATGACATTTGAATCTAAAAATGTGCATATAATCAAGCACCCTAGCCTATCATGCAGGAGACATCAAATGAGAAATAAATTTTTTTCTTAATATGATTTTTATGGTAAGTATTATAAATTTAGAAAAAGGTGCATAACTCATAAATGTAGAGCTCAACGACATCACAAAGTGAACTACTCATTTAAAAAAATAGAACTTTATCAGCATCTCAGAAAGCTACTTGTGTCCGACCCTCTTCACTCAATGTATCTACTACTCTGACATCTATCATCAAAGATTCATTTTGCTTTTTGGACTTTACAGAAACAGAATCATGTAATATATACTTATTTTTGTCTGGGTTCTTTTGCTCAACATTATATTTGTGAAATTCATCCATATTGTTGAATGTAGCACTTGCTCATTCATTTTCATTATTGTATAGTATTCAGTTTTACAAATACACCATGATATATTCATCCATTACAACTTTTAATGGACATCTGTGTTGCTTAGAGTTCTTGGCAATTATAATAATGCTGCTATGAATATTATTTTGCATGTCTTTGAATGTGTTTCTGTAAGATATATACCTTGTAGCAGGTTTGCTGGATCATGAAGTATGGTTACACTCGGTAGATATTTCCAAAACGGTCATAACAACTTATTCCTGTCAGTAGTACACAGGCATTCTACTAGCTCAACAACCTTACTCAAATTTGGTCACATCAGCAGTGGTTACCAAGTTTGTTTTAATTTGCATTTTTCTGATCACTGTGTGAGTGCGTGCTAAGTCACTTTAGTCATGTCTGACTCTTTGCGACCCCATGGACTATAGCCCGCCAGGCTCCTCTGTCCGTGGGATTCTCCAGGCAAGAATACCGAAGTGGGTTGCCATTTCTTCCTCCAGGGGATCTTCCCAACCCAGGGATCGAACCCATGTCTCTTGTGTCTCCCACATTGGCAGATGGGTTCTTTATCAGTGTGCCATCTGGGAAGCCCAAAACAGACTTGCCTCAGGTCCCACCAAAATTTGAACTTGGATCCCTGGATTCAGAGTGAAGAGGGCAAAATACTGTCAGAACTATGAACTCTAATAATTCATATTCACCAAGCAGAACAAGATGCTCAAATAAAGTCTAGTAAAAGGTGTCAGCAGATGTCAGTATTCTGTGGGATGGCTTGAAAATTTGGGTCCATGGATACTGAGCCCAAACTGCACATAAACCAGAAAATTCCAAAAGGAAACAGTCAATGATATCTGAATGAAAGTCAAAATGTATTACAACATTATGGTGGGATTTAAGGAATTTATGTGTCATGTTCCTTTTCCCCAAGCTGGACACCATGTTATAAACTTACTTCCTCTTCTTAGACAGAACAAAGTGTATAAAACCAATTTTCTTTTAAAACAAAAAATTCATAAATGGTTGAGCCATTTCCCTTTGGTAAGTTTTTCCCTTCTCTGGTCTTAAGAATAAAAGATCTTATGTAGATTTCTTCATATAGTATAATAGCATGCATCTCAGTTTGCCTAAATCTTTCCATAACTGAGGTAAAGGAGGTCCTGGAGGGAAAGATATAAGTCATCTGGGAGACAGGGAAACCTATTTATAATTAAACAATTTTATCAGTTCTGTAAAGTTGGTACAGAACAACTAAGACATGAAACAAAATATAGATATGGCTTATTGTGATGCATTTATCACTGACTCCTCCTCCTCCACAACCATGTACCCACACACATCTAGCCTCTTGATTCCTCTGTATTTCCATTTGAGAGACTAGTCCAAGGCAGGTGGACCTGGTCTTGGAAGGAATGGGAGGAATTCCATTCAGCCTTTACCACAGAAATGTAAAGGGTGCCTTTAGATGGCAAAAACAAATTACAAAGGTGAAATTACCTCAAACTGGTTATGACAGTCATTTGTCTTTCACTATATAATTCCTAGATTTTGTTTTTTAAATTTCTAATAAGAAATTCTGGTCATAAAATAGTGGAGTAAATATGGCTGTAATCATTAGAAATGCATGCATTTCTCAATTAATTATAACACTTAACTTACAGTGACTTAAACAAATTGGGGTTTATTTTTGTCATGTGCTAAGAAATCCAGAGGAGGGCAGTTGCTGGCACTGATTCACATACCTAACAGTTGTCAGGGATCAGGGCTGTTTTCATTCATAACATATCAGTGGTCATCCTAACATCTGTCATCACGTCATGGTCACAAGATAGCTACCATAGCTCCAGATATCACATTTGTGTTCAAGACAGGAAGTGGGAAAAGGCAGAACTAAACGCATCTGTGCCATTTTATAAGGAAAATATAAGCTTCCCCAGAAACTGCTAGAAAATATGCTTATTTCTCTTCGGCCAGAACCATATTGCACGGCCAACTCTAGTACAAGGAAAGCTGAAAAGCATTTAATTAGGTACATAGCCAACAGTTATGTAGATAGCTTCCCCAGTGGCTCAGTGGTGAAGAAACAATCTGCCAATGCAGAGGGAGACACGGGGAAGATCCCCTGGAATAGGAAATGGCAACCCACTCCAGTATTCTTGCTTGGAGCCTGGAGGATCCCATGGACAGAGGAGCCTGGCTGGCTATAGTCCATGGGGTTAGAGTTAGACGCAACTGAGCACAAAGACTATCTCTGAGCCTCTACTCTTCTTAAGAGAGCCTGGATAGCTCAGTCGGTAGAGCATCAGACTTTTAATCTGAGGGTCCAGGGTTCAAGTCCCTGTTCAGGCGTTGCTCTAGAGGCTTTTGGATAGCTCAGTCGGTAGAGCATCAGACTTTTAATCTGAGAGTCCAGGTTTCAAATCCCTGTTCAGGCTTGAAAGTGAAAGTCCTTCAATCCTGTCCAACTCTTTACAACCCCATGGAGTCCTGAATTCTCCAGGTTAGAATACTGGAGTGGGTAGCCTTTCCCTTTGGGCATAGACTTTTAGGCCCCTCAGTGGCTCAATGGTAAAGAATCTCCTGCAGGTTTGATCCCTGGGTCTGGAAGATACCCTGGAGAAGAGAATGGCAATCCACTTCAGTATTCTTGCCTGGAGAATCCCAAGGACAGAAGAGCCTGGTGGGCTACAGTCCCTAGGATCACAAAGAGTTGGACACAACTGGAGCAACTTAGTGTAACCAACATGAAGTATTTTTTATGGAAGAAAGAGGGGTGTACAATAGATACTGGGTTGGCAGTTAAAAGCATTTGCAACAATGGCATTTTCCCCTTCCTTCAGAAATCACACAGAAACAAAACAAAACAAAAATAGAGAGAAAAACATTTATGCAATTATGCAAATTTGACATTTAACCCTGAGTCATGTGAAAAACTATCCAATATAATCAGAGCATAACCCTAAACATTACCTAGTGTGGACCAAAGACAAAGTCCTACCAGAAGAGGAAAATTTTAAAGTAACAGGTACACGTTAAGGGAAAAAAAAAAAACAAAAACAACCAATACTGTTTATTTGAAACAGAAAAGGTGTGATGGCTAGAGAAAAGAGACTGCCTGTATAGGAATCTATGCAATAACATATGAACTCATGAAACAACATGCTTTCTGTAAAAGTACACAAAAACTAACAGGATTTATGGAGAAAATAAAGTTGTAGGGTAGATTATTTAAATTCTACACAGCTTTGTCAGGAGACATTAATAAAACTACAGAAATTCCAGTAAAATTACAAATAAAGACAAAAAGACATATTAGATAAAAAATATTAAGTATTTTTTAAATATTAAGTATTCTAAGGATTTTTACTTTAGAAAAGTGATGGTATCTTGTTAGAGGTATAAGGAAAGAGTGAGGCAAGGGTCGAGGGATATCATCATCAGAAGTTCAGATGGACAAGTTCCGGGAGTCAGCTCACGAGATCCCACCCATTGACAAGGTCATGAGGAGAAAACCTGACAGGCAAGGCGGATCAGGTTTTCAGGGATTCCGAAAAGCTGCCCCTGGCGCTCACCTTAAAGATGATATCTGTCTTTCTGATGCTTGCTTCAATAGACTACTCCCTAATTTCTGTGACACAGGCAGAAGGCCTTCCCCGATCTCTTCCCAAATAAGAATCAATTTAGAACTTTAATCAATAAGTTTCCCGGGTGGTGGTACCTTATGAGATTATCCAGGATGAAAGGAGTGTTTTAATTTAAACTCCTTTGCTGGTATTTTAGTTTGTTTGGCAAATGCATTTATGCCCTTGGTACTAATATGCATGATTGCTTATAGTACCCGAATCATAAAATAGCATAAAGAACCTGATCACATAAAGGCCCTAATAGACATAGAGCCCTTCGGGGAGTGAGGAAGCCCTATTAGAAAACACAAGAAAAATTTTTCTAAAAGTGGTTATTGGGTTAACGTTTGCTTGCTGTGTTTTTGCTCTTAATGTGCTAGGGTTGTGTTATGGAAATCATTGTTAATATAGTTATAGATCTAGAAAAATAAGAACTTAGCCCTAGTGTGGTACCAATGAGACGGTTGTTAACTGTTAGCCAGGAGTGCTAGGCAGAGGCTGCCTCACTGAAGCCACAGAGTCTGTGTGGGGTAAACCTCTTGGAGAAATTCAATTGACAACTTCTGCAGAAGAACTGACTTTTATGTTAACAAGGTTATACTTCTACTATGTTGTGACATGCTGTACTGTTGCCCTGTGAGACTGTAACTTTTCTGTTAAGATCACCACAGAAACAGAAAATAGGTTTACATTCACCTGACTTGCATAAACTGTTAATAGGCCCAAGGCCAGAAGATAATGTACAAGACCCTCATAAACAAAGAAGTATGCAGAAAACACCCTGGTTTCGTGAAGGACAAGCTGATGTAATGTTAAACTATCTTCCCCTTAGAAATGTACTAACTTAGGGTATAAAAGCTACGGTAAAAAATAAAGCATGGCCAGACTCTGCTGGACACCCCCAGTCTGTTTTCCCTCTCTCTCTTTCTCTCTTTTTGTCTCTCTCTTTTTCTCGCCAACGCTGCTCATCTTGAGGGTACCCCTGGATCCTGCTGGGGCTGGACCCCGGCAGACAAGCATTTGCACACTTTCCAAGAAATGTAGTGAAACTACAAAATATATAATGACAGTTCTGGCTCATCTTGTTTTTATTTTTTGACACTTGCTTATAAAAAGATATTTAGTTTTTCTTGCTTAAATATTTTCCTTCTTTCATAAAGAAGCTATTTCATGGTTCCAAGTAGGACTTTATGCCATGAAGTGAAATCCTGCTGCATTCTACATTGTAGTCAGGTTATCGTCTATCTACTGCAACTACTTCTCTATCATACTTAGAGCAGAAGATAACTGAGAAGTAAAAAGCTCTTGTGGGGTAGATTGTTGAACTGTATCATCATCTTACAGACTTCCATTTGAGCCTCAGCACCTAACTGTTGGCGCTCTTGTATACAGAGAGCCTCTGAATGAGACTGCAGTAGTTCCTCAGTATCTCCACTCAGCTTTTTCAAATCCAACCTCCTCTGCAAGAGCCATATAACTTGCTTTGATTTAGTGGAGCTCTTCTGAAGGTTCGAAGCCTTTAGAATCATAAATTAAATCAGAGAGAAAAATCTTTTTTTGTTTTTTTTTGACTGTGTCAAGTCTTAATTGTGGCACTCATGCTCTCTGTTGCAGCATGCTGGCTTCTCTCTAGTTGTGGTGTGCCAGCTCCAGGGCACGTGGGCTCTGCAGTTTGCTGAAAGCGAGTTCTCTAGTTGAGGCCCACAGACTTTGCTGCCCCGTGCATGTGAGATGCTAGTTCCCTGACCAGGGATCAAACCAATGTCCCCTTCATTAGAAGGTGGTTTCTCAACCAATGGACCACCAGGGAAGTCCCAATCAGGGAGAATCATACCACACCCCATGCAAGTAGGCTTTTGGGACATCATCTCAAGCCTCCGTAATAATAGCAATTGCAAGTTTAATGCTTTATCAATTCCAGAATTCAAAACCTGTGTGTGCAACATTACCTGGTATAGATGCGATAAACACCTTGAATGTTATCCTTAAATAATAAGCTTTAATGACTGTGATCACACCCTTATTAGAGGGCTGAAGAAAAGTAGTTGTAGTAGGAGGTAAAAAGAGAATTTTAATAGTTGAAGAAAGTTCACCAACTGTTGGTGGATGGCTTAGTGTATTACTGAGAATTACAAGAATTTAAAAAGAAAAGTTGTTTGTTCCTCTTGCAATATTTTTGAAACACAAAACATCACCTAGAAGATTAGTAAATATCTGCCCTGCCATCCAACCTTTCTTGTAGACTTATAGTAGATACTCAGGCTAACCTTTACAATTCTTTTTAAAGCTTGTAGGTTGGCAGAATAATAAATTACACAGGCTTTAGATTTAAATTCCTACTGGCATTCGCACCCAGCATCACCATCTTAAATATTGGACCTTCTGTTTCCCCCTTCAAGATACAGGCCCTTGAGACCACTTGCTCCAACAGAGAATGGTTTCACCAAAATTAAAAACCTGATCTAGGTTATATACTTCTTTGTCAGTCAAATTTCTTAACACTGGGGGAAATGTCTTTTCAGCTTCTCTGCACTCACAGCTTCACCAGAGAGCTAAATATTGTAAAAATCATAGCAGTTCTTGAAGCCACTAAACCAGCCACTATTTGCACTAAATGAAAGCACTTCTGCACTTTCTTCTTAAGGTCATATATATTGCTAATGTCTTCTCTTTAATTTTAAGAAAGGCTACTTCTCATTGCTTCTTTCTTTGCTATAAAATTCAAACAAATGTTCCATTTCTTTCATTTCCTTATGTCTTGTTCTAACAAATTTTGTAGCAACTGCAGCTGTTTCAGCTAGATAACTTTCTTTTATTTTCCCAGCATTGTCTCTAATTGTTCATAAAGTTGGCTCTTCTATTTCAGTTGCATGTTTTTTCATTTCTTTCAAAACATTTTATAATTTTGAGCTTTTCTTTAATTGTTAAATCTTTTCTTTCATGCTCACTAGCAGAAATTTTATCACCAGCATGCTTCTGTGGCACTTGCAAACCCCTCTTGCTTGCTCATTTTCTGGAACACAAAAAAGTTTAGCAAAAATTGCACCAAAATGGGAGGAATTATGCACATAAGCACTTCTAAAACAGAGACTGGGGCCAAGAGGAAGGATGTGGAGATGAATGGGCAGCATGTACAGTACTGTATGTCTTCACAACTTGCTGGACTTGGCTATAGTTGTATATTTTGCATTAAGCTGCTCTTACTTAGGTGGCCCAAAACATCAACTTTTGGGGAAAACTCATACATGAGCTGACACAATTTCAGCATTACATTGACTTATTTCCCTATTTATCAGTCTCATATGAAAGATTTTGCATTCCAGAAAAACATGTTAACAGATCATAAAATGTTAAAATGTTTTATACATACATAAAATGCTCATATTAAAAAAGAGTTCAGAAAAATGTGTGGATAGTATCTTACAGAAATGGGAATGTTTGGCAATACCCATAATATTCTAAAATTACTGTCATAAAAAGCAAATATATGCTCTTAAAATAATCTCTAGTGTGATGGACCTCGCATACCAACAACTGCAAGTACTGAAAAGTATCTAGAAAATGATGCAATTAATCTCTTCATTGTACAGATGACGTCATCAAGGTCCAGAGAAGGTGTGTACCTGATGTTACACAGCTAATTAGTGACAGAGCCTGTTATAGAACCCAGATCTTACGATTCACCATTTCCTGATATTTCCATTAAATGAGGCTACTTCTCTATTTGTTTCTCCTAGAAGGCATTCCTTATATTCTTACACTGATTTGCTTCCATATATGGTCAAAGTAGTGGGCATCGTAAGAAGAGATAGCTACTTTTATCTCACAGTCACTAAATAAAATATACTTTCTATTCACAAGCACTAGACCAAGGTTTCCCATTTGGTTTCCCATTTCCTTATTAGACTCAGCTACCACCAACATAAAAATTGTTATCCCAGAAGCATGAATCTATTCATCTACACCAGTGATCAAATGATAATGCTCAGAATCCAAATTTGCAGCAGTCAGTGTGAAGTGAACCCCACTCACTCCACCTTGGACCCACAGCACTCAAATTCTCCACAAAATATGGCATCTCCAATTTCTCACCTGCTGTCTAGGTTCATCAAGCTCCCTCTCCAAATCCTCCAGCACAGTCACCACCTCCTCGCCACTCTCAGGATGATGCTCCCGCACCCAAGCCTGGAGCTCCTCGGGCAGGATGGTCAGGAGCTGTTCCAGCACCAACAATTCCAGGATCTGCTCCTTTGTGTGTGTCTCTGGGCTCAACCACAGACGGCAAAGTTCCCTGAGTTGGCTCAGAGCCTCCCTGGGTCCAGGAGTCTCCTGATAGCAGAACTGCCGGAAACGTTGACGAGAGAGTTCCCTGCTATAAGACAAATTCTTCTGTAGGAAGGATGCCTGATCCCAAATAGGGTCTTCTTCTTTAACCTTTATTTTGATAATCTCCCCTTGTTCCTCTGAACCCTGCCCAGCCAAGGCTGGGATGGCCCCGGGGGCTGCTGCCATCATTAGCTTGGCCTTGCTCCAACAAGGATCTAAGAAGATGCGTGATTTTACTTGAGGCCCCCACCCAGTCTTTGATCAGGAAAGCTTTTTTTAATAAGAAAATTCTGTTGACACAGACAAATTACAGACGCAGCTAAAATTTTTTTTGTTTAGGTGAAAACAGGGCAGTTACTTGAGCAATTCCATTGAAAGGGAAGCCATTCTCTGACAAGACCGGAAATTGTGAGTTCAGAACTATTCACTAAAGCTCCAGGACCACAAATTGAGCGGCAGCTTGCTTGCGAGACAGAAAACTGAGGAAACTCTGGCCCTAAAGCCTGGGTCTACTATCCCCAACAAGAAAACCACACAGGTCTCTCTGAAACCGGCGCTCCGAGGCCCAGGCCCGGGATGGGGGGAGAGGGAGAGGAGCTCTTTCCACACCGCTAGCCGTCGGCGGGGAAGGCCCGATTGTCGCCGCGCAGACGCCTTCTCCCCTCCGCCACTTCCCCCTCAAAGGAACTCGGACCCTCTCGAGCCAAGCCAAAGAAGTGGGCAACAGGCGACACTCCCGGGCGAGGTGGTGGCTCGTCTCACACACCCTCCTCAGGCCCCAGCTCGTTCCAGCCAGGCCCCGGGAGCTGCGCTCACTTCCGGTCCGCTCTAGGATTCCAGGTGGTGCAACCAGCTCGGTGGTCGTGGTAAATCCTAGCGTTGAACACGACGAGGTCACAAGGGCTCTGTAAATTGTTCAGAGACTTAACTCCCAAGTTACCCAGTTACCGGTGAAGAGTTTCACTGTGTGAGTAGAGCTAATGAGGGGGCTGCACTGGGTTTTCTTGTCACGGTGATAATCTGTCGCTGCACTAAGACATAGAGCACTCATCGCCGCGTCCTAAAACAAAAGCAGAAGAGCATCTCTGCGCGATTGCCCAGTCAGAGAATTCGTAGGCTCCACCTGGCCTTTTCCCGTTAGATGTGGGCCACTGTCTTCTTTCCTAGAAGCCGTAATTTAGACTCGAAAAGAAAATGTAAAATCTAGCTCCTTCTTTCCCTTTTATAAATTGGAGGGGAGAGGGTGGGGATCAAGATCCATATAGTGAGCTTACCCCCTAATGACAGCAGGAGCTATTCCTGCTACTTCTGGCTCTGTGAGGCATGCTGTAAACAATCCTGGAAAACTGGCCCCGGAAAACTAACAAGGAAAAATCTGGACGTGTTTTCAGAGTCTAAGAAGTCACTAGAGTTGGGCGACCAGAACATTCATACCTGACTCAAGCTCCTTCAGACAGTGTGCTCTGACAGGCAAGGGATTCAAAGAATGGATATAGGTGAACAAAGAGAAAACTCTGTTTCAAGAGGAAGAGGCTGAAGCACCGGTGGATTCTGCTGGAGGTCTAAAAGCCCAAGAATCATTGCAAGTGCCAGCCTAATTCCTCTTCCTCTTCCCCACCCAGTCTGCCCCCCATGGCCTTGGGAAGAGCACTCAATAAATAATAGATGCCTGCGGAATATTTGTTGAATTGCTGAATGTCTTCCTTTTCCCATTCTTTTTCGTTCGACTTTGATCTCTATTAGTTACTCACATTTTGGCATTTCTGATTCAAGAGACTTTCAAGAATCAGAACGTTTCTTTTGGATATCTCGAAATCAAAACTTCTTACCCTTGAGATCTGTAAATGTCCTGAGTAGGTCGCTAAAGTCGATGAAATTGTATATAAAATTTTGTCCATGTGCCCAAGTCATCAGAACCTCAAAAGAACTGAGATGGGGTTTCTCATTTTCCTAGTCACTATTAACATGTTGCACTTATCTTTTGTGGTTTCTCCCTAACTGTTAATCCTTTGCAGTCAGGGGTTCTGTCTTCTACTCTTTCATTTTCTGCACGCTCTGATCACCACCATACTGAGCACAGTAGTAGGCAGTCAGCACAGAGTAAACACAACTTCTAAGTCCTCTACTGGAGGGCATTAAATTTTTTTGGTACATTTTCCACTTTTAATTACTGAAGTAATTATATCTCACAAAAGGGAACAGGACAAAATCTTAACCTATTTAAAAATGAATTTATAAATTCACAAACTATGACAAAAATTGGGTCATGCTATATATTACATTTCAGCAAATTGCTGAGTTTTGCTTACTAGTCTTAGACTAAATCGCTCCAGAAACTGCCAAGCCAATCCCATTCTTTTTAGTATATTATTTCTATTGAATGGATAGGCATATTTTCAAGTTTCTGATATTAAAAAATATTACAGTGAGCATCTTTAGATGTATTTTTTAATTTTTAATGGTTTTATTTCTGTAGAATGGCTTTTTTAAAGAAAAATTGCTGAGTAGATTATTCTTATAGATACTGCCAAATTGCTCCTTGGAGGGGTATTTATCATGTTTCACTAAGGGCGTCAAGACCCCTCTCTAAGGCCCTGGAAGGTGTCGCCCTGTATGAACATATATTTTTGTAAAACTTGTAAAAGTATATTGTAATGGAAATTAGTTAAGACTGCAGCCTCTTTTTCCTCGTTTCCCCTCAGATACATCAAATATGTCTTGGACAAACTGTATCTAATTTTGTGTTGAGAATGTTTATTCTTTCTCTTAAAAAAAAAGAGCCTTGTGTTCTTCTTAAGGAACTCGTGTTAAGTTTCAAACTTCACAAAACCTGGATCCGCCTCTGCTGGTCTTCTGAAAGTTAATTTATGCTCCCAACCGAAGCGGAAGAGAGAGTGCGCGAATTGTCTCGAATTATATTGTGCCCATTGCCTCTTCCCCAGCAGCAATAAAGCATCCGATTTCATTATCAGCATGGACTCAATGAAACTTGATCTAACTGGTCTGGGTTGAAGCTACTGAAAACCTACTGTGGGGGGAATATTTAACTATAATTGCGGAGGGGGTCTTAATCTCTCGGTTGGTCCCATGGTGTAATGGTCAGCACTCTGGACTTTGAATCCAGGAATCCGAGTTCGAATCTCGGTGGGACCTCAGAGGAACATTTTATAGTTCGCATCGGAACTGGAGAAAAAGCATTCGCTTGCTTCACACAAATGTGGTCGTACTGGATTCTCCTACAGTGTTCGAACCAAAGTACCGAATACTTCGCCTGGGAAGGAACAGATTCTTTAAAATCAAGATTTCCAAGCGCACAAAGTTCAACAGCAGGGAGGTTGAGTAGAAATGGTGGCTGGTGGCTGTTCCCAGTAACCTCACGAACTTCTCAGGGGCCGGGCGGAACGGCTCCAGCAGCGCCAATTCCTTGATGCAGACAGCATCTCAAAAATCTCCGAGGTACGAAGGCCTCCTCGCCGCCGCGCGGGCTCCTAAGCCGAAAACCCCGCGGACCAAGGAGCTGAGCCTCCGCCCGGACACACACGCCTGGGGTCACTTCTTATCCCCTCTTCCCTTTCCCATTTCACCCAGACAGTTCACTCTCGTCTCTCTTCTCTCTTTCCTTCTCGTTATCATCATCCACCCCAAGTGCAAAGCCGGATGGGAAACTCCTCGAAAACTTGCAGCCGCGGAGAGCGCAGTCCCTGCAGTCCAATCAGAAAAGCTAACCTCCGGACCGGTCGCTGGCCTCACTGCGCCGGGAGCAGGCGTTCCCGATTCATTACAAAACGCCCGCGTTTGAAGAGAGTTAAGTGCACAGAAAGTGTTGCACGCGACGCAGGGGCCCGGAGAGGAGCGTAAATTCGGGTGAGGGAGACTGCCGGTGAGTGGAACGCCCTTTGCCTTCGCGGTTCTCCAGGTGTCCTCCGTCTTCCGCCACTTGGACCCGCGGGGAATGGAGCGAAGCTCTGATCCAGACCTCTTCGGAAAGTGCCAAACACCCGCAGCCGAAGCACCCAGGAAACAGTTCCCCCGAGCAGGGGCTCAGGGGCAAGAAATGTCCCCCTGAAAAAGTACTCCGTGTGTAGACCGGAATCAAGCTGGAGACAAAGCTAAGCAAACTTGGAAAGTCCGGTTAGCTCTGGGAAGACACTTAGTGTGCTGTTAGAGAGGGAAAGGTGGGCACGTGGGAAGAAAGATTTCCTTCAGCTGGGCCGGAACTAAATTAGGAGAAGCCGGGTGTCTATGTTCTATAGAAATTAACCTCTTCTATGTCATAAGAGGCAACCCTTAAATCCAGTCATCTATTTTCAGGTTCCTTCTTGCTTCGACATTTTAATGTTCTCATGTGTTGCAACCTACCGCACAGTTGCACCCATTTCACACGCTAGCAAAATAGTGCTCAAAATTCTCCAAACTATGCTTCAAAGGTAAGTGAACCGAGAACTTCCAGATGTTCAAGCTGGATTTAGAAAAGGCAGAGGAACCAGAGATCAAATTGCCAACACCCGTTGGATCATCGAAAAGCAAGAGAATTCCAGAAAAACATCTACTTCTGCTTCGTTGACTACACTAAAGCCTTTGTGTGGATCACAACAAACTGTGGCAAATTCTTCAAGAGATGGGAATACCAGGCTACCTTACCTGCCTCCTGAGAAATCTGTATGCAGGTCAAGAAGCAACAGTTAGAACTGGACATGGAAAAATAGACTGGTTCCAAATAGGGAAAGGAGTATGTCAAGGCTGTATATAGTCACCCCGCTTATTTAACCTCTATGCAGAGTACATCATGAGAAATGCTGGGCTGGATGAAGCCCGAGCTGGAATCAAGTTTGCCAGGAGAAGTATCCATAACCTCAGATATGCAGATGACACCACCCTTATGGCAGAAAGCGAAGAGGAACTAAAGAGCCTCTTGATAAAGGTGAAAGAGGAGAGTGGAAAAGTTGGCTTAAAACTCAACATTCAAAAAACTAAGATCATAGCATCTGGTCCCATCACTTCATTACAAATAGATGGGGAAACAGTGGAAACAGTGACAGACTTTACTTTCAGCAGCAAAATCACTGCTGATAGTGACTGCAGCCATGAAATTAAAAAACACTCCTTGGAAGAAAAGCTATGACCAACTTAGACAGCCTATTAAAAAGCAGAGACATTACTTTGCCAATAAAGGCCCATCTAGTCAAAGCTGCGATTTTTTCCGGTAGTCATGTATGGATGTGAGAGTTGGACCATAAAGAAGGCTGAGTGCTGAAGAATTGAAGCTTTTGAACTGTGGTGTTGGAGAAGACGCTTGAGAGTCCCTTGGACTGCAAGGAGATCAAATCAGTCAATCCTAAAGGAAATAAATCCTGAACATTCATTGGAAGGACTGATGCTGAAGCTGAAACTCCAATACTTTGGCCACCTGATGCAAAGATCGGACTCATTAGAAAAGGCCCTAATGCTGGGAAAGATTGAAGGCAGGAGGAGAAGGGAATGACAGAGGACAAGATGGTTGGACGGCATCATCAACTCAATGCACATGAGTTTGAGCAAGCTCCAGGAGATGGTGAAGGACAGAGAATTCTAGCATGCTGCAGTATACAGGGTCGCAAAGAGTCAGACATGACTGAGTACCTGAACAACAAAATGTAACAAAAAAATTAAATCAAGTCCTACTCTCACCAATTACAATAACTCACTGAACTATAAATATTTCATTGACTCATTATGAATTGCTGTTGGTTATGCAAGATTCTGTAACAAATTAAGGTTACTAAGTTTATGAAAACAGATTCTTTTGTTTCCCACTATGGACGCTTGACTGTACCTCCACTTATATGACCTGTGATGATACTAATTACAGAGGGAAATAACATTTCTGCTTGGGGTGGTGCCTTACCAGGCATGCTCCTGTTTTCTTTCCACCTTGTTGATGCTAATATGATCAAAAGTACCCCCCTAAAATATTCTCTCTCTTCTGAATTGGCCTGATAGCATTCCCCATGTAGGAAGTTTCTAACTGCAGCCCCTCCAACCTCTTCCATTTCTAGCCTGTGATTCTCAGACATCTGCAGCAGTGACATAGTAACCCAAATAGACACCTTTCAGGAAATGACATAACAAAAGGGAGAACTACTTCATCTCAAATACAGAGAATTTAATGATGTAATCATTATGGTCATATCTAGCATCAAGGACCCATTTGTTGTAGTTCAAATTCAGTAACTCACATGTTATTCAAAGTCTGTAAATTACAAGTAATGAAAAATACCTGGCTGGAGGAGATAAGTGCGCTCAAGTGACCCAGGACTCGAGAGAAAGCCAAGTAACAGCTGCTATAGGGAGGCAGAATCAGTAACAGATAAACGAGAGACTGGGAGAACATATGGATACTTCTGTGGGAATCTTACCTGCTGTTGGTCTCCCATCCCTTCAGGAAGCTGAAGGAATCCCTGTGGATATTAACAAGAACTCCCTACTTGACCAAAATTGTGTCAAGCTTCTCTGAGTCCTCTTACAAACCATCCTTGGCCTTCCCAGCATTTGGGCAAGAATCTTGCTTAGCCAGTTTATCTAGAATCCCCCTCAGCATCCTTGGTATCCAATCAAGCTCCCCTTCTTCACTCTTGATATTTAATCAAATTCTTTTTAGTAATTTTCCACCTAATCACTCCTTACTCTGTCCCTTCGGCTATAAATCCTCAGCTGCCTCTGTTGTATTCTAGATTGAGTTCAATCTTCCCTACTGCAACAGTCTTAAATAAAGTCTTCCTTGCCCATCTTCCTTCCTTCCTTAACTCCATCTAGTGCAATTTTTCTTTGATAGTTGCCGCAAAGAACTTATAGACATATCCTAGGAAATTTGCTTTTTCAGAAAAAAGATTTAATTCAGAATTTGAGGATACAATCAACGTAGAGAATGTGTCCAATGTAGAGGACAGAATGGATTAAAGATAGCCCATTTCCTGAGGATATGAAACAAAATTTTTAATTTTTCCAAGATATGAGAATGTGACTGGGAACACTGATGGCAGGAGCAGCTTTCCTCGGCTGAATATTTACAGAAATAAAGAGAATTTTGGCTGATTGAATGTAATACATATATACCTGAACCAGATACGAGGCTTTAAGATCAACATGAGAAACATCTGGATGCTCCCTCCCCAATAGACTACTTGGGGAGGGAGACAGTTTAAATTAGCAAACTTTGTGAAATATTACAGTACAGCTAAAAATAGGCTGAAAATTTCCTACAAGTAAAACATATAATAATTTATTGTGTATACTTCTGTGGATGATTTTAGCAATGTTTTTCTATATCCCTAGTTAGCTACTCTTCCTCAAAAAAGTCCCTTGAGGAAGTTACCATTTCAGGTGAGGACAAACACCATTCACATGTCAACTAGAAAGCTACTTAGTAGTTAACACTGTTCACACACTGCAGTTGTTCTGAAGGGACCAAAGAAGTCCAAGGAGAGCCTCACGACGAGGGTGGGATTCGAACCCACGCGTGCAGAGCACAATGGATTAGCAGTCCATCGCCTTAACCACTCGGCCACCTCGTCTAATGATAATAGAGTAAAATCATGCCTTCATCACTACAGTTCTATTCTGGAGCACTGTATCAAATTGCCTTTTTTTTTTCTTTCTTTCTCTTGGTTTAATCCTTACTCAATTCTAGTGATCAGATTTTTAAGAAACATTTCACAGCAACCATAATACTGAAAATGATGCATAGAGTGGTCCAGTTACTTGGCATATACAAAATGACCAGGTAAAACCAGTACACTTCGGTGCTTAAACACCTAGATCCTTGTTGAACACATGAATAAATGAACATAGCCAGGATTTCAACCCTGATTTGTTGTCACGGTTCCAGTCATCTGCCATGTTTTCTCCAGAGACTAGGGTCCCTCGGCCGCTGCACTCTGCAGTCGAAGGGCCAAATTACCTACATCCTGATTAGAACATGTTCCAGGATACCTGTTTTCTGAGAAATACCTAGAAACAATAAAGTTTGTCTCTGTGATTCTTATGTTTGCTTCTGAAATATGCTGGACTGCTAAAAAGTCGCCTTCATTTCTGCCTTGTTACCTTCTCTGGGGCTTGGCACTCGTCAGTCTGTGACACACAGCAACCAGTGAAAAGGTGAAAATGTGAAAAGAAAAATGCAAGTGTCCTCCTGGGCCGTTTTGGTTATAGAGTAGGTTGGAGTCTTAGAGTGAGCGATTGATTCACCGCGGCTGCCCAAACATGGAGAAGGGCCAGGAAGGGAAATCCTTGCTCCTGCAGGAGCCAGGACGCCTACCTACTGGTTGTGGTTCTGTCCCACCCACCATGTGGCCTTGGGCAGGCCGCTTCACCAGTTCCATACCCACTCTGTCTGTCTCACCTCCACAATTCTCCTCCTTCCCTCGCAGGAGGAAGTTGAACTTGACAACGTCAAATAAACCAAGTACCAAGAAATCCCTTCCACTCATTAGGGTTCAACTGCTTTTCTATATATAGTGCAGAATTTTGGAGATAAATTTGAAAAGACTGTCACATGCCAAAATGCTGTAGCTCTTCCTTCTCATGAAATCTCTGCTTTGGATCTTAACTTACGGCAAGAGTTACCCTCTTTTTTCCTTCTCATGTTCCTTTACTGAATTTCATAGAATCTTCAACATACAACATACTCTGAACAAATTCTGTCTTACTACAGGTTTTGGCCCATAAGGAGAAGATCATTTTCAGTTCCTCCACCTCTCTGCTCTTCTGATACTAAATATTCAACCCCAAGTTGTATTTCTGTTGCTACCTGGTTTCAGGATAACCTCTCCTCTGCTGATCCAGGTGGGCTTTCTGCAATTCTTGCTCTCAAAGTCTCCAGCTCTGACCCATTCTAGGTAAGACTCCCACATCTAGAGCTTTATGACTAATCACCCTAACCTGGTCCCCACGAAAAAGCCAATAAAGAGACAAGGTTGGAGGAAAGGAAAGTTTGCTTTATTTTGGAAGCCAGCAAAGAGTGGAGTACGGTCACCTGCCCAAGGGCCAACTCCTCACCACTCAACCAGTGGGCAAGAACTTTTATAGACAAAGGGAAGGGGCTACATGCAGAAACAGCACAGTCAGCTCTTACAGTCATCTTGGAATTGGTCATCAGTGGTCAGTCTGATCAGCGTCATCTTGATTGTTTTAAGTACAATTGATGTTTAGTTCCAGGGCCAGTTTGTTCCCATTTCCTTGAGGCCAATTTTTGGAGCTCTGGAAGCTTAGGTCATGGCTATAGTCTGGTCATCATGTAGTTAACCTCTCCACCTGTTGAGGGTTTCACTATCTACAAGACATTTCACAGGATATGGCTCAGAATATTATCTATAGCCCTTGAGAAGGAACTAGGAGTGCAGTTGCTCAGTCTTGTCCGACTCTTTGCGACCCCATGGACTGTAACCTTCCAGGCTCCTCTGTCCATGGAATTCTCCAGGCAAAAATACTGGAGTAGGTTGCCATTCCCTTCTCCCTGGGATCTTCCTGACCCAGAGATTAAGGTCCTTTTAATGACTAGACAATTATTATTTAGTCTTGTTGGACTCTTTTCCTTTGTTTCTGCTTTTTTTTTTTTTTTTCCACTTCTCTAAACTTCCTGTTTGGCTAAAGATTTTCCACAGACAAAAGGCAGGCAGAAGACATGGGGGACAAAGACTACAGGGTCTTGCTCTGTTTCAAAGATGTATTGCAGCTTACTTTCAAATGGGAGAGAGAGGAAGCAAGTGATAAATCAAATGGGGTAAAATATTAAGTCACTAACTCTGGATAAAAGGTATATAGTTATTTGCGGGGTATTGTATTATTTTTTTCAGAATTTTAATTAGTTTGAAATTGTTTCAGAGGGAGAGAGAAGAGAGACTGCGCTGGACGTGCCGGAGAAATCGAAGGCTGTGAACTGGGGCTGGGCTCACTCTTTAAAATATAGGAGACTCTACCCTTTCCTAAATCATCCGAGGTATTAATAATTCTTGATAGCTCCCTGATTCCTAAAGGACTGGTCGCGGATAAACAGAAGCCAGTCCTGCCTTGCCTGCTTACCTTTTGTTCTAAGCAACAGCCCAGCCCAGCCCACTCTCGGCCAAGCTCGGCAAAGCAGGAGAACGCCAGGGATTTGCGCGAGGTAAATGTTGCTCCTTTGGATGACCTGGGCGCCTACGTGATGCCAGGCACCCAGGCTCATGCTTCCAATTAGTCCTAAGCGATCCGTCCAGGACATCGTGAGCTCGCTGGGATGTTCCCTGCCATCACCACAAACCCAGGGGATTTTTTTTTTTTTTTTGGCTTCCGGAAACGCGGATGATTTGAGGGTCTTTGTTCCAAGGCAGGTGGTGCTGGCCGCGGGAGCTGGAGCTCGGCAGGCGCGGACCCGCTTTGACTCCACCTCTGCTCCCTTCCCAACGACACCTCCTCAGCGGGTATCCGGCTACAGGGGTACCTGCTTCGGTTTCCTGAAGCCTTACAGGTGGAAAGGGCTGGAGGTTGGAGGTTGGAGAGTAAAAGATAACAAATGGTCTCTTTTCAGCCTCCTTTTAGAATTTCATTCTGTTGTTTTCGTCTGAGGCCGCTGCGAAGTCAATTTCGCAAATGGGCCTTTCCTAGGCAATTTACTAAATCTTTGAGAAGCAAAGGAATAATGGTTATAAATCACGAAAGGAATCCAAGGAAGACTGCTCGCAGCTGGGGGTGTAGCTCAGTGGTAGAGCGCGTGCTTAGCATGTACGAGGTCCCGGGTTCAATCCCCGGCACCTCCACCAGTTTTGAGGGGGCTGTATTTGTGATCAAGCCGCTTTTCCTTTCGTCTCATCCTCTAAAACCGGGTATCTTCTTTCATTCAGTTTTCTATCTGTACTGCCTTTGTGGTATCCAATTTCTGCTCCGAGAGTGCTACCACCACCAGCAATGTCCAAGCGTTTTTGAAAGATAATTGGCCTAATTTCTTTGGAGTCCAAGTTGAAAGCAGAAAGAAAATCAACAAGAGACTCTCACTTTCACTCACTTTCTCCTGAATTCTGAAGCGTTCTTAGAGCAACAAACATACTGGACGTGGAATCGTAGAAAAATATCACTTATTTCTTCCTAATGAGGATCTGACCACCCCTTGCTTTCTTTCTTTTCTTGAATCACTTGATGTGGAAGCAGTGGTCCTCAGTTATAACCACAGGGTTCTATGCATAGGGAAACAATAAAGTGTTGTCTGTCATCCTATGTGGTGCCTTCCAAGCCTAAACTGAACGACAGATTGAATGGAGACTAGTTGCTTCAATGAATTCAGACCATTGCCACTTTGCTAAGATTGAGTGTGAGAGGTCAAGCATCTAAATATCTCCTGTTGAAAAAATTTCATTCAAAATAAATGACATGGACTCATTTCAGAAATAAATTTGAGTGAAATTTATTTCACTTCTACTTTCACAACACAAACAAGTATCCCACTGTGTGTCTTAACCAACCTAATAATCAGAGCTGATTTGCTTAGACCAGACCTAGTCTGAAATACTGGCTGAATATATGAGAGGCCAAAAAAAAAAAAAAAAAAAAATCAGTTGTCCCTTTTAAATGTGTTAATTTCCAGGAATTAGTTTTTATTCTTGAAAATAATTCCATACAATATTTTTTAGTAAGTTTTTATGATCTGTATCACCTATTTAAGTCCTTTCAGGTATATTTGTGGTCACATCGATTTAATTGTTTCATGACAAGGATATCTACTGTCTTTACTATTTTAATGTTGTAATGGAGGTACTAATCAAGGCTTTTAGCATAAAACAGTAATTAGAAGAGTAACAAGTAGATAGGAGGGGATAAAGCTCTCTGTTAGGCTTGTATACCTGAAAACAACTCCTCAAAACAGAAAAGCTACTACAAACAGACAATTTAGTAAAGAACCTGGTTGCAAAATTAATACACACACCATTGTTCCTAGACCCAGGCTTTGGAGGATTTTGGTTATTGATTCATTATTTTGAATGAAATATTCATTATTTTGAATGAAAGCTGACAAATGAAGGAAAAGAATCAAGTATTTATACCACCTCTCTTATCTGGAATGTACTTCAGGATAAGCATACAGTTGAGGGAAACTTTCTCTGTAGAATAATCACTGCTAATACATGCAGAAGGAATTATAAAATTAGATTCAACATTTTGCAACTGATATTGCTGTAATGTATCTAGGTCACAATCATCAATGGCTGCTACAACCATGAGGTAAAATTGGATGGAGGAGCTCTAGAATGCATGGAACAGGCTGACATACCTGAAATCAATGATCAATTTCTCATCACTAAAAGTGAGACCAGTACAAATCATATGCCTCTTTCTCTAACAAATATTTGTGTTATTTATTTGTAAAAAAAAAAAGTCCAAAATTAAAAGCTAAAAACTTAGTTCTCAATATATATTTATGCTTTATATTTTATATGAAATGCATTTTAATTTTTATTTTCATCAAAGAATGACTTGTATTTCTTTTCTAAAAAAGTTTTAATTGAGACAATTGGCATAAAACACAATATTAGTTTTTGCTATATATGGCTTCTGTTTCTTGAAAATCACTGTAAAGTATATAGTTTTCTTTCATCTTCATTGAGTATAATTGACAAAATTGTAATTATACAATTACAAATTGCTAAGTTGTAAAATATATTTAAAGTGTAAAACATGATGATATACATACAATTTTTTTAATAGGGAAGACAAAAGTTTTGGACTGTTATTATTTCTTATAAAAATTTGATCATGTCAGTAATCACTATGAAAGAGTGGAATAAAAGTATGTCATAAAAATGTAACAATGACTTCTGGTCTACTAATAGGACAACCTGGAGCAAATATGGAAGGCTAGTTTATGAATGTAGCTTTTTTCTTTCAAAACCAGCTTCCACAATTGAAGAAATGTTCTAACCTCCCTTTAGAATTCATTCTGCCTGTGCTAATGTCTTCTCTATATAATATATAATAATATAATTATATATTATATTTATATATAATTTATATTATATAATTATAATATATAATAATATATAAATAATATATAATAAATATATTATATAAAAACAACTGTTCTTGGTATATTAGAGCTACAATCCTTATTAAGCAGGGGTGGAGGGGCTTTGAGCAATAATTTCCCCATAACTCAGTACACCTAACTTTAAAAGATTCCATTATCTATGCTTTAATATTAATCCTTGAAAGGATTAAAGGGTGAGAAGTCAGCTGAAACCATAGTTCAGCTAAAGTGGAGATGCCGGGGATCGAACCCGAGACCTCATACATGCAAAGCATGCGCTCTACCACTGAGCTACATCCCCACAACTGAAAACAACTTTTTTTCCCTTTGTTGACCAATAGTGAATACGGTTTATGGCTGGACCTTCTGTGCGCTCCTTCAACCTACACTCGTAGAGACATAATCAGGTAGATTTAATAAATACTTATTAAATAATACCTTCCATAGAGTCCCTGTACTTTCCCTTAATAGTCTTAGAATTTATCATGACTAATCACGTAGATTTGTTATTTGATTAGATGTTTCCTTCTCTAGCAATATAGCTTCAATAGGGCAGAGCCTGTACGTACTGTTTTTTTCTCGTAACTCTGTATCAAGCCCTTAGCATAGAGCCTTGCAGGTAGTGGCCACTTAATAAAGAGCTGTGAGAAATAAATTACAGGCATATTCTGTTCAGGATATATGTTACGGAACAGAGACTCTTGCAGTGGAGTGTGTGGGGGAGAGGAGGATTCACAAATATATATACAAATGATTTCAGCATGACAAGTCCTCTGGCAAGGAAATGCTTATGTAACTATAGTGGCAGATACAAAGTATACCACATTCTTGGCCAGAAATTGTTGGCTTCAGGAGTCTTGAAAGATAAGACTTGGCCAAGAGTTGTCCTTGAGGACCAATTTGGCCTTGCAGGATGAGTGATTGTTCTCACATTTCCACCATAGTTCTAGGCGCTAGTGGAGTACGAAGCCCAAAGTGCCCAGCAGTGATTTCCTCAGGCTCGTGGCGGGACTATGTTGGCCAACAGGCCTAAGGCAAGAGTTGCGGGTCTGAGATGCATTAGTTGGTTTTATTGAATTTACCCTTGGCAAAGATCCACAGAAAAATGAGGTCGTTTGTCAGTGGATGGGACAGCCCCAGCCTCTCAGTGACACTGAGATATGGATAGTGGACACAGTGTATTTTATAATTCTGCTGGAGACTGGATGGGTTAGTTCTAACATTGTGGACTTCCAGGCTTCAGAACTGCCTCTCTCTGGTGCAGAAAATCACTGTGCTTGTTGGAGCAAATCGCTGAGCATTTTTCAGAATTGTTCACAGTCACACCTGCCAAAATCTGCCCTCCTGTTTTTCAGCAACAAAAACATAGTCCTTGCTCTCTTTCAGAGGTTTACTTTCAGCATTCAGAGCGCATATTAGGCAGATGAACATTCCTTGCCAGGCCTGTCTACGAATCAGCTTAGGTTGCTCCGTTGACTTTCTGGTGTTTCCTAGCATTTGGAGCAAGGTCACATCTCCCACTGTGCCCCTCCTGCCTCTCAACCCTGCTCTTTCCTGCCCTGACTAGTGTGGAGGGCATGGGCACAATTCCTCAGCTTCCATCCCACCCTTTCCTCTTGTTGCAGGTTCCTTGGCTTCACCTGGTTTACCTCCCCATGGAGGCCGCTTCTCTACCATTGGAACAAGTCTTGTTCTGTCCCAGTCAAGGTGTTCCCGGGGCCTCTGGAGCACTGGAGATCTCCTGGGAAATACCCAGGGCAGTGATAGTGCCCTGCCTCTTCCCCAAATTCCTCTGGGTCCAGCTGTGTTGGCAAGAAGGGAGGGTAGGATAACCTGCACTTTCCAAAACCTTGGGAAGGTCTCAAGCAATGAACATTTGAAAAATTTGCACCCATGACATTTTGCCATAATCAAGTTTCGATTCCAAAAAGGGAGACTGATACACCGGCTGCCACATCCAAAGAGGCAGCAGGCGTGCAAATGATCCACTTCCCACCCAGGCAAGCACTGAGGAAATTGTGTGTTGGATATAACTCAGGAAGTGTGTCGGGGCCCCAATGTGGAAAGAATGGACACATTGGTGGCTCTTATTCCAATCCGTGGAGAATGGTGGTGCCAAGCCATTTTTAGTGGTAGAGTGATTTTTCTGGTGAACTGCAATAAGGAACAAGCCTCAGATGTGATAATTATTACACCATTGCCTAACAGTCAATGTTCCCAAATTCTTAGAGGACCATGCTCCCAGACTTGAGCAGTGCCAGGTCTAAATGCCTTTAGGGGTTCCACCTGTGGACTGCACTGACCAGCTCAGAAGGTGCTGACCTTTGTGTTTTTGAATCCAGTTTGTGATGAGTGTCAGGGATTCCAATTACTCCCCACAAAAGAGGAATTCTTTGTAATTTTGGTCAAAAACTGAGTGATTTAGACCTTGTCCCTTGTTCCTGATCTATTGGAGGCTGAATAGTTGAGTGAAGTGTTGCGGCGGGTGGTCCCTTCCTTCTTTCTTTCCTTTGTCCCTTGTTCTGATTGGTAGTAGAGCTTGTTCTCATGCATGAGATCTTGGGTTTGATCTCTGGTGCGTCCAGCTGTGTCCCACTGCAAAATAGCCTTTACCTGCAGATGTGTTTTATTTAGGCTTTTTGCTTTTCTTAACCTGTTCTTACTCATCTTATCTTTCTCTCTCCTTCTCTTTCTATAGCTAGTGGCTATATTCTCTAATGTTCAGAGGCTTTCAAGTATCAAGAGAAATTTTCTGCTGTTTGTAATTAGTATATGACTCATTCATTTTTAAAAATTAATACTTTGGGATATTCACATACTATTTTCACAATATATAAGAAGCTAAGTTTAAAAATTTAGATACCCCATACACATTTAAACATTCAGCATCTAGCTATAAAAATTCATGCCTAATATGTTAAATTATTTCATCTGTAAATGTTTTTTAAATTTTTCTCTCATTTTATTACAATGAAGTTTAACAATACAGAAAGGTCACACGACCTTTGTGGATCTATTTTATCTTTAAATGTTGGAAACAACTTACTACTGCATTATTGTCATAGTATAGTAATGAAGCATTCATCAGTACCTCACACCAGTAGTTCTCGAACTTTGGCATACATCAAAATCACCTCTAGGGTTTTTAACACAGATTATTAACTCTGGACCCACATTCTGAGAGTTCCTGACTCATGGGTCTGTAGTGAGGCCTTCGAATTTTTATTCTTAGCAAAATCCCAGAAGATACTGATACAAAGACCACACTTTGAGAACCACTGTCTCACAATGAAATCTGTTTCTAAAGAGTTGTAGCCTAGATTTACATTTGAATCTTCAGCATCTCTCTTACAATTTTTTATTACACAGGATATAGGTAGGTTTCCTTACCCAATCTACTGAGTAGGATTTTCCTTCTTGGACCAGGCTGAGATTTATATGCATACTGACCGTGGATAATTCCAAGGCTAGAACCTGAGATTGAAAGCAGCCTGCAGAGTGGCTGTCTCCCAGTTCTTCCCCAGATGAAAGCTTGGCTTTGTTCTTTGTTGTGTTGTTGCTCTTTAGTCGCTATGTCATGTCTGACTTTTTTACAATCCCATGACTGTAGCCCTCCAGGCTCCACTGCCCACGGGATTTCCCAGTAGTGGGTTGCTATTTCCTTTTCCTTTGTACTATAACAAGAAATGTCCCAGTGGTTTGCTGTAGTCATCTATGGTTCTTTTTTTGTTTGTTTGTTTTAATCAGTCTTTCCAAAGAAAGTCATCTGAATGACTTTTGTGCACGGTCCTGCTGGGGTAAAAGCCAGTTTACAGCTGCTTGTTTTAAACTGGGCCTTGTCAGGTTCAAGAGAATCTGAAGGCTTTAATGACATTGATTTACATAAGACATTCTCTTTCTGACATTCAAGGCTTCTAAAATACTTGCACAACAAAGTTAAATACATGTATATTTTTATAATGCGGAAAGTTGACCGTATATGTTAATAAAGAAAAGTACGTGGCGGCCATACCAAGTTCACAGGTTTGGGGATGTAGCTCAGTGGTAGAGCGCCTGCTTTGCATGCATGAGGCCCCGGGTTCGGTCCCCGGCATCTCCAATCTCTTACTGAGTACTCACTCAGCGATGTTTTTACACGTTGGAGAAACAGACAAAGTCGTTCTTCACACTTTGGATATTTCTGAGCAATTTAAAGTTTAAGCAATACTCTGCTGAAAAAAATTTACCTTGCTTCAATTGCCAAGTCCCATCGGAATGATCCTATAACCCTCTTTTGGAGGAGGTGAGAAGTGTGAGGGGTCAGAGAGCAAATCAGCCTGAGACAAAGAATAGATTGGTTTCCACTCCCGTCTTTTTTCCCCAAAAAACTCTTTGACCTTTGTCACAAGACCTTCTGTCTTACTAGGTCATAAACAAACATTTTATTTCTCATTCCATTTTAGAAGAGATCATAAAAGTACACTACTGGTATCAGTTCAGTTCAGTCGCTCAGTCGTGTCCGATTCTTTGTGACCCCATGGGACTGCAGCACGCAAGGCTTCCTGGTCCATCACCATCTCCTGGAGCTTGCTCAAACTCATGTCCATTGAGTCGGTGATGCCATCCAACCCTCTCATCCTCTGTCATCCCATTCTCCTCCCGCCTTCAATCTTTCCCAGCATCAGGGTCTTTTCAAATGAATTGGTTCTTCACATCAGGTGGCCTAAGTATTGGCGTTTCAGCTTCAGCATCAGTCCTTCCAATGAATATTCAGGGTTGATTTCCTTTAGGATTGACTGGTTGGATCTCCTTGCAGTCCAAGGGACTCTCAAGAGTCTCCTCCACACCACAGTTCAAAAGCATCAATTCTTCGGCGCTCAGCTTTCTTTATTGTCCAACTCTCACATCCATACACAACTACTGGAAAAACCACAACTTTGACTAGATGGACCTTTGTTAGCAAAATAATGTCTCTGATTTTTAATATGCTGTCTAGGTTGGTCATAACTTTTCTTCCAAGGAGCAAGAGTCTTTTAATTTCATGGTTGCAGTCACCATCTGCAGTGATTTTTAAGCCCCCGCCCCCAAAAAAGCCTGTCACTGTTTCCACTGTTTCCCCATCTATTTGCCATGAAATGATGGGACCAGATGCCATGATCTTAGTTTTCTGAATGTTGAGTTTTAAGCCAACTTTTTCACTCTCTTCTTTCATTTTCATCAAGAGGCTCTTTAGTTCTTCTATGAATTAAGCAGGGCAAAGACTAATAGAGTTTTGCCAAGAGAACGCACTGGTCATAGCAAACACTCTTCCAACAACACAAGAGAAGACTCTATACATGGATGTCAACAGATGGTCAATACTGAAATCAGATTGATTATATTCTTGGCAGCCAAAGATGGAGAAACTCTATACAGTCAGCAAAAACAAGACTGAGAGCTGACTGTGGCTCAGATCATGAACTCCTTATTGCCAAATTCAGACTTAAACTGAAGAAAGTAGGGAAAACCACTAGATCATTCAGGTATGACCTAAATCAAATCCCTTACAATTATACAGTGGAAGTGAGAAATAGATTCAAGGGATTAGATCTGATAGAGTTCCTGAAGAACTCTGGGCCAAGGCTCATGATATTGTACAGGAGGCAGGGATCAAGACCATCCCCAAGAAATAGAAATGCAAAAAGACAAAACGGTTGTCTGAGGAGGCCTTACAAATAGCGGTGAAGAGAAGCAAAAGGCAAAGGAGAAAAGGAAAGATATACCCATTTGAATGCGGAATTCCAAAGAATAGCAAGGAGAGATAAGAAAGCCTTCCTTCGATCAATGCAAAAGAAATAGAGGAAAACAATAGAAAGAGAAAGACTAGAGATCTCTTCAAGAAAATGAGAGATACTAAGGGAACATTTCATGCAAAGATGAGCACAACGAAGTACAGAAATGGCATGGACCTAACAGAAGCAGAAGATATTAAGAAGAGGTGGCAAGAATACACAGAAGAACTATGCAAAAAAGATCTTCATGACCCAGATAATCATGATGGTGTGATCACTCACCTAGAGCCAAACATCCTGGAATTCGAAGTCAAGTGGGCCTCAGTAAGCGTCACTATGAACTAACTAATGGAGGTGATGGAATTCCAGTTGAGCTATTTCATCTCCTAAAAGATGATGCGGTGAAAGTGCTGCACTCAATATGCCAGCAAATTTGGAAAACTCAGCAGTGGCCACAGGACTGGAAAAGGTCAGTTTTCATTCCAATCCCAAAGAAAGGCAGTCCCAAAGAATGCTCAAACTACTGCACAATGGTACTCATCTCACACACTAGCAAAGTAATCCTCAAAATTCTCCAAGCTAGGCTTGAACAGTATGTGAACTGTGAACTTCCAGATGTTCAAGCTGGATTTAGAAAAGGCAGAGAAACCAGAGATCAAATTGCCAATATCTGTTGGATCATAGAAAAACCAAGAGAGTTTCAGAAAAACATCTATTTCTGCTTTATTGACTATGCCAAAGCCTTTGTGTGGATGACAACAAACTATGGAAAATTCTTCAAGAGATGCAAATACCAGACCACCTGACCTGTCTCCTGAGAAATCTGTATGCAGGTCAGGAAGCACCAGTTAGAATTGGACCTGGGACAACATGCTGGTTCCAAATCAGGAAAGAAGAGAAATACGTCAAGGCTGTGTATTGTCACCCTGCTTATTTAACTTCAATGCAAAGTACATCATGAGAAACACCGGGCTGGATGAAGCACAAGCTGGAATCAAGATTGCCGGGAGAAATATCAATAACCTCAGATATGCAGATGACACCACCCTTACGGCAGAAAGCAATAACTAAAGAACACCTAAGTAGTAGATTCACATGACAGACCATTAGTAGAGAGCCTGAGAGTCATTGAGAATATAGGTGCAATGAGAACAGGTTGTGGAAATAAAAAGTTCCAACCAGTGAAGTTGAGCTACGATTAAAGACGGTATCAGACTAAAAATTCTAATTTATTGTTAAAACTAAGGATTCAATTTTGAGATGAAAAACCAACAGGCCCCGCTGGGATTCGAACCCAGGATCTCCTGTTTACGAGACAGGCGCTTTAGCCAACTAAGCCACAGAGCCAGCTGTTCGATAGCTCAAGCTTCCTTTCTGATCAAATCCTACTCAATTAGGTGAAAAGCTGAGTTAATTAGAGCTACTATTCACTCCGTGGATAGGAGACTGGCGGCTACAGTCCATGAAGTCGCAAAGAGTCGGACACGATTGAGCGACTGAGCACACACCCACACTGCTCACTCTCTTCTCGAATAAATCGACCTTATAGAACAGACAGACCCGCGACGAAGACTCCTGGAACTTAAGCAACAAAACACTTACTTGCTCTCGCACCGTAACGAAGAAAATGTACTGAGAACAACCATAGAATGGGAAAGAGTGGATAGGAGCAGAGTGTTCATTGTGCAGGAAGGGGCTTCTGTAAGAGAGGCCAGAGACACTCTTATATTTCACCGGATTGTAGTAACTTAGAATCCTCAAGTGAGTGGATATTTTAAAAGTAGAGTGAAAGGCTCTTCTAGCAAAATAGGTCAGTTAGAACTTCAGTCCAATGGATGCCATTCCTGGTTGTTAGGAGATGGCACACTTGTGCACTGAAAAACAAAACAAACAACCGCAAACTTCAAACACATTCAGACTGCTAACAGCTGTCAGCTTGTGCTCGCTCCTGCTTCAGGAGGCAGGAGATTGTCAGCCTGGAGGTGGTTAGGTCAGAGTTCATTTAGCGGTTTTCTGATTCAAATCCCAGGAGCCTTTGCCAGCCCGAGGCTGGGGAATGGGCTCCGTTCCTGCAGCTCCTAGAAGGCGCACAGACGGAAAATACTACTGGCTTGGCTTTGGGAGGCATCAGACTCTTTCTTCTCTATATTGCCTTCTTCAAATGGATGTTCTTTAGTATTAGTATTTTCCACATGGACCCTCAACTTGTAGAAGCTAAACAAACATTAACTGTACAATCACGGAACTAAGAATCCATTCTTAAACTGTTAACTCTTGCATCCTGATTTTCTGCCTTTAATTGGAGTAAGACCAGTGCTGAAAGGGAGTGGGTTCAATTTAGCAGATGCTACTGTGCATCTACCCAGCTTCCAATGCCTGATTAAAATGCAAAATGGAAGGACTGCAAAATTCTTCATTTAACCAAGTAAAGGCTGAAAAGAGCTCTGAATGATAAGACCTTTGAATCCCAAAGTCTTTTTAAATTGCTTTTTGAGTCAAATGTTCTGGTATTGCCATTTTGTATCCTACTCAGGGTGTTTTTGATGGCTCAGATGGTAAAGCATCTGCCTGCAATGTGGGAGATCCGGGTTCGATCCCTGGTTCGGGAAGATCCTCTGGAGAAGGAAATGGCAACCCACTCCTAGTACTCTTGCCTGGAAAATTCCATGGATGGAGGAGCCTGGTAAACTAGTCCATGCAGGTCGCAAAGAGTTGGACACGACTGAACGACTTCACTTTCAGAATGTTCTTATAGTGAATATAAATGTTTCTTACTAACCAGGATAGTCACTTTTTAATCTAATCTGTACTAACAAGCTTCCATGATTAGGACTACACTTCTACCCCATTTATAGTTACTTTTATATTTTCTGAGTTTGGGAAACAACACCTTCAGAATAATAATGGGCTAGGAATCATGGTGTTTCTGAATTCTAGTTAGCCGAATTGTTTACAATCAGGACTAGGTAAATTTCAGTCACGGAAATACTGTTGGGAGGACAGCGTTTAAGGTGAAGTATGTTCAACAAGAGTGATATTACTTTGTACCTACTATGTGTCAGGTATTGAAATCAGCTCAGTTCAGTTGCGCAGTTGTGTCTGACTCTTTGCCACCCCATGAACATCCCTGTCCATCACCAACTCCTGGAGCTTGCTCAAACCCATGTCCATTGAAATCAGTTCTATGGATACAACTAGGTAGAAGATGGCCACAGATGATAGAAAATGAAATAAGAAATTTTAATGACCATCAAATATCATAATAAAAGAAGTACAAGATGACAGATGAGCAGCTAACAAGGAGGTGTCAAACATACCAGACATACAATAAAAGGCGGGGGGGGGGGGGCGGAAATAAAGACAATGACTTGGAATAGTGATTTAAAATTTTCTCACCTTGTGGAACAATCATTCCAAATAACTTAGAATTTATCATAAAAGAAAAATTTGGGGGAAAAATAGGACCTTTTGAGGATTAAGCACAGGGAGTTCTATGTGAGCAAATTAGCTTTTCCCAGTATAATTTTTTTCTGTCTCTTCAAGGTTTTTTTAAATTTTTAACTTTTATTGATGAATAGCTTATTTAGAATACCAAAAAATACAAAGGCTGCATTTTTATGCATCTAGCATGTTTGTTACTTTGTTCATTAGAACAAAAACTTAATCCTTTTGTTGCCACTTGTAGCAACTGTGAAATGACTATTCCAGTCCCCTTATCTAACCCTCCTCTCCTTTGATCACCTCATACTATAGGAATTTAAAACATGATCGTCTGATCACCTTCCTTGAATATTGAAACTCTCCCAGATCTTCCACATTTTCCTGAGGTCCTGTTGTCCAGGTTATGTCTTTGTGAGGAGAAGTGCTCCAGTTGGTTTCATTCCCTTGATCTAGTGTGCTCTCTCTTTGGTTCCGAAGGCCCAGTGTAGATAAGAAAGAAGAGAGACTAGCTTTCTTTTCTACTTACATACCAGGACATATTTTATTTCAATTACTAAGAGGTCATTAGTCACAATTTAGGATTAAACTATGCAAGGATTGCCCTCCACAACAATGTAGGTCTACTGGATCTCATTTTCCCGCGAAATGAAATGAATAAGGTGTATTCTTCACTAAATGACCCTGGGTTCACATCTACTTTTCTCTAGCCATAAGACTGTGCAGAAATCACTAAATGGAGTCAAACTCAGGGTAGGCTCAAAGGAATTTCATTGCTGGTAAATAAAAGGAATGTTTTTAGTCTTTTTCTTCAGTGCTAACGTATGAAGATCCACAAATAGAAGATTTTCCCCAGCCCTCTGCTCTGTGTGTTCTTAGAAAATAGCTCCTTTTTTTTTTTCCCCCCATCTTTGCTCCTCTTAATATAATTTAGGAGAAAAGAAACCCTACAGAATATGAGATCTAGTTTTACCTTTTTAAAATAGTCTTCACTTGTAATATTGTTGAAACCATCATTACTTTCTTCTTAGGGACCCAGAGTCATATGATAAATTAAAACAAGCCTTGCCTTATGAAGTCTTAGCTCCAAGTTGTCCATATCAACTCCCCTTTCCTGAGGTAATTTTATTTCAGAAAATGTAGTGCCTTTCCTTGCTTTAGGTCTAGGTCAGAGCCATTTCAAATCACTGATAGATAGCTGCAAATTTAAATTTTGGGGAGGAAAGCTTAGAGTATATTTGTTCTGTCCTGGATGGTCCTAAATTATTTAGTGATCCACTTTCTTCCCAGTGACGAACTTTGCAAACACAGGGATCTCAGGAAATAGCAGTTCTCATTTCATAGTCCTTGAACAACTGTGGTAGAATAAACAAAGGGAGAGAGAAGTGTTTTTCTCTATTTAGCAGAATGTTATGTGAAATTAAGTTATATCCCCATCCATCACCACATCTGCCCTTGATTGGCCAGTCTGGGGACTACTCATGTATCTATGACCAGTGGTGTCTCTAGGATAAGGTTAGACTGAGAAAGGGATAAGCCTGCAAGTCTACATCTCTTATGTCTCCTCCTACCTTTGTGTATATTTGGAAATAATTTTAAAAGAGACTTTCTAGGCCAGTAGTTCTCAACTGTAACTGCATATTCAAATCACCTAGTGATCTTTTTAAAATGCTGGTGTCCATTCCACCCTCCAGACAAATTAAACTGGAACCTCTCAGTGCAGAATCCAGGCATCAGACAATTTTAGAGCTCTCAAGGTGATTCCAATGTGCAGCCAAGTTAGAGAATCACTGCTTCAGCTTTAAAGAAATTTATGAGCTCAGGGAAACTGTATTGATTTTTATCTTTCCTTATCCCTTCCATCACCCAGTGCACACTACCTACCAGATAAAATAATTTAGTCAGGACACTGTTCTTAAACTGCACCTAAACCTTTTTTATTAGTTACCTTAAGGAGGTCTTTTCATGTGGTTTGGGATAGAGAAATCTTAAAAAAAAAAAGAAAAGAAAAAAGAAAAAACACCTTTGATGGAGTAGGTCATAGTCTGGTGACCTGAAGTGACAACAAAAGCAGGTAGTCATTACAACTCAAAACTGATTTCTAGGCAGAACTGTTGATATCTCACAACTGCAAGCCTTGTCTGTGGGTATATGGCATGCTGAAAATGGGAGGAACAAGGAAGGAAATAATTTGTGAACTATTTCCTTATTGATGGCTTAGCTGGTAAATGCTATGGCTACTATTTTAAGTTTGAAGTGTTTTAATATCTTTAGAGCTGTGTTGGAGCTAAACTATTGTAGGCCTGTAATAAATATTGACAAGAGCAATTGTTCAGTAAAGAACAGCAGAGAATGATTTAGGTAATAGAGTGCAAACCTCAGTGCACCGTACTTTCAAAGGCCCATTTTAAGACCCATTCTTTAATCTTGTGGTTTTTTTCTTAGTCAGGAAGCACAAGCACTAGATTCATCCATGAACGACAGACCGAGTCATTAGAGACCAACAGAAAGGATGGTTGCCCTTATTATCTTTTTAACACTGGACCCTTGTACCTCTAAGAATTTGGAGCCCTTGACCACAGTCTCCAAGGGCCACATAGAGCTGCCCAGAGGCCTCACTGAGAAATAAACAAAAGTACAGAAAATGGTTTTCTAAATTTCCTTCATTTGCTCATGTGACAGGGTGTCACGAATTGGAAATTGAGGCAAAAGCACCGAGATACAAGAAATGCTGCTTTCCAAAGGGGACTAGCCCTTCATAAAAACAAAGGAGTTGGCCAAGGAAAGTCTTTACCCACATGAATGGTATAAAAGGGCTGGGTTTAGGAAAATAAGTTGATTTTTTTAAAGAGCGTTAAAGTCAGTACCTTTAGAATCAGTGAGGCAAATTTAGAGATTACAAAAGAAATCAGTATAGAAGGGATTAAATCCACAGTGGTGTGAGCGCCGCGAGCTCACTGGCAAAACGCACTGAGGGGAAAACATGTCTGTATCAAAATGTTTCACTTTCACTCCTTTGTGTTGGCTTTCTGAGAGAACTATCACGTTTTGAGAAGCAAAATGTATCCAACGCTGTCACAGCCTGGGAAGAGTTTATTTTCTTTCTAGAGAGCTTCCGGTGAAATCCATCTTTCTTACTGAGCCTCTAAGCACGAAACCTGAGACTGGAGCTCAGCCTACTATCCCATCCCCCACCCGAAACCCCAGCAGAAAAACTAAGTCAAAGTCCTAAATCTTCTAATTTAGAGTTTAAACGGATAACTGTCAACCCCCGCCCCCCCCGCCCCCCGCCATGGAATAGCGACCAACGTCACTTTTGATTTAACTTTGTGGAAAACATCGCTAATCCCTGCTGAGGATGGAAAGGAATAAAATTTTAAAACGGAAAGATTACTAGCATAACCCGAGCAAAGTATAAGTACCTGGCGGTAAGAAGGGTTAATCTTTAGGTTTTACCGGAATGGACTGTGACCATTCCCGTGGGAGGGGAGAGGTGTATTTCCGGAGCTGAAAAGAAACAAAAGCTTGGAGATGCTGGGGATCGAACCCGGGACCTCATGCATGCTAAGCATGCGCTCTACCACTGAGCTACATCCCCACTCTAAGGAAGTGGGCTTTTCTAACCTATCTTCATGAAATAAAACAAATTTACATTTTTTAATTATTTTGCTATTTTCTGAAAGATACAATTCCCACCCTTGATTTTATAGCACTGTATTACCAAGGAATTCCGATTAGCCTGTATCTTGCAGACATTCAGAGACTGAGGACGATACAATGAGCTCGGAAATCTGAGTAGGCAACAGCCTCCCAGACCTTTCTTTTCAGAGCCCTTTTCTCTTTTGTCAAAAGATGTGTGAGACAAAGGAAAATTCCTCACAGGAAAGATAAAAAATACTTTGCCAATGACTGTCTTTAATTATGAAACCAACCAAACTGTCTTCAATTCTGTATCCTATTCCTGGACTCCAGAAACCGCTATGCAACTATTCTTAGAAAACAAGGAGCCAATGAAGGTACTCTTAGCAACTGAGAGGACGAAGGGTGAATATGTTGGCTTGCTTCCTGCGGCCTTCTGATCCTCATTTAATCCAAAGAATACACATCAAATCCAGAGAACGCGAATCCTCGGATCTCGCTCTGATTCTTCGGAAAGAAAAGTCAGAAAGTAAGAGATTTGTCACTTCTAACATTGAGGCAAACCCTCAGCTTCCATGGGGCTCATCTTCTGCAGAGTGAGTGCTTCTTTAGATTTCAGACCACTCTCTCAACAAGACACGCAAATCAAAGTTTTCTCCCCACTAGTCCCCAAATGCGAAAACCCGTAAGCCAATCTGGAAGAATGAATAATAATGTCAAATAGAAACAAAAGGAAAACTGAAGATACAGCATGCTTACAGGCGTGGACGTGTATATATGGTTGGAATTGAAAGGAGAAAGGCAGAGAATTTAGCTTAACAAGATATAACCAGCATTTCTCATCCTTTCACCTTGCTAAGAGAACCTAAATTTTATTCGTAGAGTAAGAATTTGCATAAACCATGAATCATCTGAAATAATTATGTTTTTTTTCCATTTCCTTTTGCCAGGAATTGTTTTCATGATAGATCCATGACCCTCTGGTGGATAAGATGCACTGGGCAATCAGCCTGAATTTTTTGGAATTTTTTTCTTCAGGATAAAAAGAGAAACATGAGAGATGAACCACACATCTTAGTTTAGCATTGATATTTTATTTTCAAGAAAAGTTTTCTGTAACAGTCTGGAAGCTTGAGAAAAACAGATAAAAATTACTTTTTTTTTTTTTTTTTGGTAAATGATGATTATTCCTTTATGAGAAATGTAAAAAAAGGCTTTCTGGAAATATTAGTTTTCTATTGCTGAATAGCACTTCAAAATTCACAGCATTTAAAAAACTGATGCTTATTATCTCAGATTCTGTGGGTCAGAAACTCCAGTGTGGCTTGGCTGGGTAATTCTGGCCCCAGGAGTCTCCTGAAGTTGAACTCCAGGTATGAACAGTGCATGCAGGGCTCTGGAGCATGGACTGTGTCTGGGGGACCTGCTTCCAAGATGGCTGATTCACACGTGGGTAGAAAGCCTCAATTCCCCCTCATATATCTTGGTGACTGAGTCAAGTAGGAGAAGACTACACAAGGGTGTGATTACCAGGAGGTAAGGATCCTGGGGGGGAAGGACCGTCTTGAAGGTTAGCTAAGACTGTGTTATCCTTAATTGTGTATCAGTACTTATCACAATACCTGATGTAAGTAAATTTGTGAACTATTTTTTAAAAAGTAAATGTGTGGATGGATAGAGAGATAGATGCTTGTGTATCTGAAAGAATAAACAGGAGGACATTTTCAGTGGCTACTTAAGAGATTTAGAAGTGAGAAATCATGAAATTTGGCTTCAATCCTCTTACCTCCATTAGAAGAAATGGAAACTGTATAAAAATGTATAAATTGTCAAAACTAACATAAAAAAGTTATAGAAAATCTGATTTGATATACAGCCATTTAAAAAACTGAATTTAAACAAAATTTCCAATCAGAGACAAATTTACTGGAATGTTCTATGAAATCCTAAAGGAAACAATAACCTCTGTGTTATATAAAATATTTCCCCCCCAAAATGGGAAAACTATAAATTATTTTAGGTTAGCATAATATCTATATTAACACCCAGTGGAGAAAATATAAGAAGGGAAAATTATAGGACCATTTTACTACTAAGCACAGAAGCAAAAATGTATTAAAAAAAGAGCAAACAGTCTTCCACTTTCTGGTTCCATATATAAGGTGCTTGAAAGTCACCACTTCATTCTGTCAAGAAGGAAAATCTGAACAGAGTGAAAAATCAACATCTCTTCTAGAATTTATAAGAGAGGTGAGGACACAGGGCAACTGGCTGCCCCCAAGATTGGAGAGATATACAGGTGAATAAAGGGAGTCATGACTTACTGAGCAGTGACTAACAAGTGGAAACCACAGGAAGAACCAATGCCTGAACTGTAATTGATGATTTGTTGAGGACCCAAGTAGGCAACTCTGATCACTAAAAACTCCAGGGACACTGAGTCATGGCCTGGGCAGGGTGGGGGTGGGGTCTTGGAACAGTTTCTCACTTGAACCATCTAAAAAGCGGGGGGGGAGAGGGGGGGGTCGTAAATCCTTCATGCTTCCAGCAGAGGGGGAAGAAGAGGAGCCACATTGAAATATACCAGTGTGCTACTGTTCTTAACAAGGCCCGATTTCTAAAGAACCCATTTAACAAGACCTTAACCTACTAAGGTTTTGTCAGAGCCTAATTTACGTAGAAGGGAAATACTCAATTCCAACTGTCTCTAGACTTTTACATGAGAGAAGGAAAAACCCACTCCAGCATCCTGTAGCTATCCTGTCCCAACCAAGAGTGGGAGGAGACAACTGAGAAACAATTGTGACCTTCACCAGCCAGAGACAAAAGGTCAATAAAAGACTGAGACCTAATCACAGGTCTAGAGAAAGCTTCTCCCCCAACACCTCACCACCGCATTACTAAATTCCTATTATCCTTTTATAACAAGTACACCACGTTGGGCTATCCAGAAAAAATTACAAAGCATATCAGAAGGCAAATAGTAATTTGAAGAGACAGAGCAATAATAGAACCAGACATGGCAGGAATTTAAAACAACTATGATTAAAATGATAATGGATCTAATGAATAAAGTAGATAGTAAGCAAGAACAAATAGGCAATGTAAGCAGAAAGACGAAAATCCTAAAAAAAACCAAAACAAAAGAAATGCTCAAGATTAAAAAACATAGTAACAGAAAGGAAGAATGCCTTTGATGAGCTCATTAGTACAATAGACATAACTAAGGAAAGACTCTGAACTTGAAGTAGAAACCTCCAAAACTGAAAAACAAAACAAAGACTTGGGGCGGGGGGAGGCGAGGACAGAATATCCAAGGACTCTAGGACTTGTGCAAAAAAATATAACATGTGTAATGGGAATACCATAAGGAAAAGATAGAAAGAAATAGAATATTTGAAACAATGACTGAGAATTTCCCCCAAATTAATGCCAGACAGTAAACCACAGATCTGGGAAGTTCAGAGGGCACCAGAAAGAAATGAGAAAAGAAACAACAATAAAATCTACATATAAGCATATCATTCTCAAACTACAGAAGATCAAATATAAAGAAAATAATCCTGGAAGAGATTAGAGGGGAAAAAAAAAATCTAGACAATAGAGGAACCAAGTCTAGTGACTTACATGTGACTTCTATTAAGAAACTATGCAATGGAAGAAAAACAAACAAACAAAAAAAGAAACTATGCAAATAAGAATAGATTACAGTGAAATATTTAAAGAAGAAAGCTACAACCTAGAATTCTGTGCCCTGAAAATTTTGAAAAATGAAGGAGAAATAAAAACTTTCTCAAATAAAAATGGAGGGAATTTGTTCCCTGTAGATCTGTCTTGAAAGAAGTGTTAAAGTTCTTTAGAGACAAGAAAAATAATAGAAACTCAAATCTTCATAAGGAAAGGAAGAACATCAAAGAAGGAATAAAGGAAGGTAAATAAAAACTTTTATTTTTCTTAGTTTAATCGATCTCACAGGTAAGTTTGTTCAAAATTATAATAGCAACAATGTATTTGATTATGAGGTTTTGTCTATATTGTATACACACTTATGTATTTTTACATGTAACTGAAATAAATGATAGCAGTGATACAATGGCTAGGAGGGAGGAAATTTTGGATTTTTTCCTTATTACAAGGTAGTTACACTACCTGTGAAGAAGTATAATGTTATTGGAAGGTGAACTTGGATTCATTGTAAATGTATACTACAAACTCCAGAGCAACCTCTAAAAAAAGTTAAGGAATTAACTGATAAGCTAAGAAAGGAGAATTTTAAAAAAAAGCAAAATAACCATTTTTGTGATTCCTCAAAAATTTAAAATAAAAACTAAATGCTACATAATGCATCAATGTAACATCTGGGTATACATTATTAATGTTGTGATTTACAATAAGAAATATATATTTGGTCTCCATCCCTACTAACGGCAAAGAGTTCTTAAAATCGTTAGAATTTTCTAAGTGGTGAGAGGAGCAAAAGTGTTTCTGCTATCTTAATGAGCTAAGTTTTGGCCTGTGACTAGAATTGGGAGCTTGTTGTCAGAACAGAGAACAGTCGCTCTATTAAGGGTGCCTAACCAACTCTGCCTTCTATTTCCACAGACTATTCCTAACATTTACTACATTCCCAGACCTCCTGCACTGGACTGTGACTAGCTCTTCTCCACAGAAATCTTGAGTAAAGCCAATGATGCAGTGAGAAATGAAGAAATTTCTCTTATGGTCCTAGGGTGGACCCTTGAATAACGATGTACAACTACTACACCAATACTAAAACACATGCTACCTTCTCCTCTCCTTAAAAAAAAAAAAAAAAAATACTAAGAGATATTTTAATTATTTTCCAATGCAAAGTTGGAATGCATAGAACCTCCTTTAATTGAGATAAATAATTCTTCTAAATGCAGCTGTATTCCCTCTTTCTGGGTGCATTCAGAGGATGAACTTACTTCTGAATTGTCTCTCTGGCTTTGTACTGCTCACTGCCTGATAAAACATCCCAAGGAGGTTTCCAGGAAGCAGAGAAAATGGTGATGGTAGTTAACCAAAGGGAAGACCAATAAACACATACATGGAAAACTGCTATATTTAAAGGGCAGGACAATGGCCCCCAAATGAGAAAGAGCTAAAACATTTTTGTTTAACAATGCAAGGCCAAAGTCTGAATTAGACAGCAACAACAAAAATAGAACGGCCTGGAGATGCCGGGGATCGAACCCGGGGCCTCATACATGCGAAGCATGCGCTCTACCACTGAGCTACATCCCCTGATGAAAAGCTACTGCTGGGCAGGATTCCTGTGCTTTTAAAAGCTCAATGCGTTTTGTACAATTTGGGGTATCTTTTTATTTCCAAGCAGATAGTAGCCATCATTGAGGATGAATTACACTTACAGCCGCTTTCGGATTCTAGCCAAGTAATCCTCTTCGGAGATGCAGCGACAACATGCAACTCACATCGTTACTGAGAAGAGAGTCCAGTTTCATCCAGCAGCGTCAGCACAAGTGCTTTCTCTCGCGTTGGCCAAATTGAACCCCATGTGGAAATCACTGAGAGGTTTTTTCAGAACTCTGAAGAATGGTCTACAAGCCAAAGGCTCATAGAAAATGTAATCCCCCTACCCCGCCCTTTTTTTTTTTTTTTTAGAATGGTTGAATGGTCAAATGACTCTTTGGAGCTGCGTCTTTCTACTTGCTTTCGCTTGGAGGAAAAAAGACAAACGACAGCCAAACCACAAGCAAAAAATGTCCAGATTGTTGGAATTGTGAAAATCCTGCCCCAGTCTTTGTCGCCAGAGGCAACGGCTCTTTCCACAGACCTTCTAACCCCCCTGAAATCTGAGTGGTTATCTGTGAATTGTGGCTTCATGAAAAATCTTAGATTTAAGAAGCCCGAATTCCCTGTTTCCCTCTTTCCTTTATCCCCTGGCCAGCTTCTTGTTCCGCAGGCTACTCCGTGAAAGAATGAACATAGACAAGATTTTCTAAACCAGGATTCTGTTCAGTTCGGAGCGCTCATCTGCAACCTAAGAACCTAAGATGAATAGAAGAAAAAGATGTTTTTTCCCCTACTACTAAAAAAAGATGTTTTTCCCTACACTACTTTATCACCCTAAATCCCAGACTAAAAAAAATAACACATATATTTTTGAGTGAATGATTTGGGTAGAAGAAAATCCCTGTCATTCACACACACACACACACACACCCCCCCCATATATTAGTCTTTAGGCATAGGAAAGACAAAGGATGGTAGAGGGATATTAAATATTAGCACTTTATCAGAAAGAATTCAGGTAATCTTGCATAGTGGCAGTTTACCAGCATTTGCACATAGCCTCTCCCAGACTTTAGTCCTTAATAAATCCCCAAATAAAACTGAAACTTACAGTTCCCACATTGTGCATTTTTATTTCAGTCAACACCTGTCAATAGAAGGGGAAAAAAAAAACCACAATGTGAGAGTTTCGAGGTAAGTTTTATTGGGGGCAAAATGAAGACTATAGCCAGGGAGCGGTATCTCAGATAGCTCTGAGGAACTGCTCTGAACAGGTAGGGGGGAAGATCAGCATTATATATGATTTTAGTGAAAGGGGGTACATGCAATCAAGCACACTTTTTGGCAGAGGTTTGCTGCTAGTCAGGAGGAGCAGATGTCACCATTAATGATTTTAGTGCTTTTCTAGATATAAGAAAATGTAAGGACTTGGGGTCATAAGATCTCCTGAAAATATCTGTTTGAAGGCCTGTTCTGCCAGTTTTTCCTGGAGCACAGAGTCCCTCATTCCTGATCTCCAAGCTGAATTCCTTTCAGGGTGTGTTGAAGGTCAGCAGCTGCAGTGGCTAATGATTTAAATCCTTGGAGAGGCAGATGGCAAAGCGGCAATTTTTAGTTGGCATACTTCACAAATATGAGTGAAATTTTGTACATAGATTTTGAGTGTGAGTTACAGAACTGCTTTAATTTGTAAGAATTTTGTACATTTATATATTTTCTTCTGTTTATTCAAATACATTAGTTCTTATAACTCTGTTGTCCAATATGGTAGCCACTGGCACATGTGATTCTTGAGTACTTAAAATATGACCAGTCCAACTTATATGCTATAAGTTTAAGATACACACCAGATTTCAAAGACCTAGTATGGAAAAAAGAATGTAAAATACTTAGATAATATGTTTATGTGGATTATTTTTTTCTTTCATTCTTTTTTTTAATAGCTTTTTATTTTGTATTGGTATACAGCTGATCAACAATGTTGTGATAGTTTTAGGTTAACAGCAAGGGACTCAGCCATATATATATATACATCCTCCCACCCAGGTTGCCACATAACGTTGGGCATAGTTCCATGAGCTATACAGTACATCCTTGTTGGTTATATGTGAACTATTTATTGACATGATAAAGTCAGGTGTTGCCCTAACCATCCCAGAGTGAGCGATGAGAATGAAAACAGCCATGAAATCTGGTGAAATGGGTCAGGGGACCTGCAGCCTCTATTGGACTGAGGTGCAGCGTCCACTCTGAGTCCAGCTTTTATTCCTAATTGCAGACTACAAGACTTTTTTTGATCTTAACTTCCCCAAGACACTACGCTGACATAGTCCAGATCTCCTCATTTTTTACCCCAGGCTATTCCCTTCTGGGCTAGTCTCAGGAACAATCAGCAAGTGCGTAGGCAGCGTTCATGCCTGCCGCCAACCCAGTGTTCCAAGGTCCATGCTTTCACGAGCCCGGTCATCCTCCCTTCTGGGTCTGGCCGTGGGGTTTGTAACAAGATTATTCTTAAGAAAAACATGAAAGATAATCATTAACACAGTTTCTTAATATATGCTGTTTTTCTAGATGCTATATCTGTGGAATTTCTCAAGGCTATGAAAGTACATTATTAAGAATTCCCACTACAGTTAAGAACTGTAAAACCAGCTGCCTTGGCCAGGCCTGCTTGCTTGAGTTGTCTCAGGCAGCAGGAGTTCTAGATAAGGAACACGGTGCTGCCACAGAAAACTAACAGGGAGAATTCAGAAAGGGCCACAGGCTGGAGGAGATGACCAACCTTCCAGAGTCCTCCTCACTGGGATCTGTCTTGGTCGAGTAATGTGCATGCCACCAGGTAGGACCCTGAGATTATGGGCCAAGCAGGATGACTGTCTAGAGACAACACAGAAACTAACCCCATTACCATAAAACCTGAGACTACAGCCATATGGTAGATCAGTTCTCCTGGGTTTCCTTACCTTGCTACTCTCTACTTAGGCCCCTCTTCTGCAATAAAATCTCTTTGTCAGCACAATGTGCCTCCTCTGACATTTCCAAGTGTGAAGGAGAGCTCACTCTTGGACCCTGGAAGCAGGTCTCCCTTCCTGTAACAGCAGTATTTTAGATATATTGAATTAAATTAAATGCATTATGAATTTTGCTTGTTTCTTTTTACTTTTTTCAATGTAACTTCTAGAAAATTTAAAAATTATATATGTGGTTGGCATGCATTATTCACATTATATTAGGCAGCGCTTCCCAACTTACCACACTTTTGCTGATATCAGAAATATACAAGACCCCACTTGGCATTGTTTTCTTCTGTCACAATGTAGAGTAATGATTTACCAAGGACATTGGACATGGCCTTAGTTGTACTTTACACCAAGACACAGAGACAAATTAAAACCAGCCCCATTTCCCCATCCCATTTCTCTACTTCATTGAGACTGGTAACTTTTTTGTTTCCTATTTTACATTCTAGAGATCTGATGAATCTTTTGGACCAACTAAGAGACAAGCTCTTTCAGACAAATGGAGTCCTTCCAAGTTCAAAATCTACTTCATGGGATTTCTGTGAATAAGAACAAAACTCTCATACAGTCAGAGGCCAGCAAAAAGGAGAAAGCAATCACCTGGCCTGGATTTCTAAGCATTTCCTGGGATTTCTAAGGAAGTTCAAGGAACATAATACTATCTGGGGTCCATGATCACTCTGGTTTAAGACACACTTTCCCGAAATACCGTTAATGAGTTTCCAATCTTCAAATCACAATAAGCCCTTTTACATTTTCACTCTACACATTCTCTCTTCCATGATAAGAAAAACCTCCTTAATCACAGATTTCTGCAAAGTTGCCATCTTAGGGGTTTCACTGTGGCTACCAAATACCTTCACAAGACTGAATCTTAAATTTGCAGGCACCTTCTTGTTCAGTCGCTCAGTTGTGTCTGATTCTTTGCAACCCCGTGGACTGCAGCACGTCAGGCTTCCCTGTCCTCCACTATCTCCAGGAGTTTATTCACACTCATGTCCATTGAGCTTGTGATGCCATCCAACTATCTCATCCTCAGCTGCCCTTTCTCCTGCCCTCAATCTTACCCAGCATCAGGGTCTTTTCCAGTGAGTCGGTTCTTCGCATCAGGTGGCCAAAGTATTGGAGCTTCAGCTTCAGCATCAGTCCTTCCAATGAATATTCAGGACTGATCTCCTTTAGGATGGACTGGTTGGATCTTCTTGCAGTCCAAGAGATTCTCAAGAGTCTTCTCCAGCACAACAGTTCAAAAGCATCAACTTTTCCACGCTCAGCCTTCTCTATGGTCCAGTTCGGCACATCCCTACATGACTACTGGAAAAGCCATAGCTTTGACTGTACTATCTGTCGACACCTTAGTCATGTTCAAACCCAAGCTCCTCCTCTTTTCAGGCTCGATCTAACACCCACAAAGCAAAAACACAACAGACTACCCACAAGCAGAAAGGAATTCATTCTTCTCCATACCCATTCCACCATGGAGGAATCCTGTTTCTGGCTTATTTAAGCGAATATCTCAAAACCTTGTTTATTCGATCGCATACTCTCTAAGGGTTGATCACTTAGTCTTCAGGCAGCACCATGGCCCAGAGCAGAGAGTGTAAACATCTTTTGGACATAAGAAGGGAAAAAAAAAAAAAAAAATTTCTAGTATCGCCCGAACAGGGACTTGAACCCTGGACCCTCAGATTAAAAGTCTGATGCTCTGCCGACTGAGCTATCCGGGCTCACAAAGGCGGGGATTTTCTGACGGCCTAGTAAGGGTGAATTCATTAGATTATTTTCAATTATGATCCGTGTTAAAAATCAGTCTTGCACACGTACCTCATATACTCAAGCCAAGAGCAGCCGGCAGAAGCCACTTTCGCACTCACTAACCTGCTGCCACCACAACAGACAACAGGTTTGAAACAATTTGACTTCCCTCTGAAGAGCTCGCCTATGATGGAAAGGGCCCCAAGATGCTCTCAAAAGCCAACAGTTTGGGTACAAACGAGTGCGATCTTCTTACGGGACAGAAGTTTTCTGTTTACTACCCTAAAATACACGGGACTTCAACACTTTCTTGTAGGTATAGGATGCAAAGAAGAGAGGTGGAGCTTGGACAGGTCCTCCCCAACCATCTACCCAAATCCTACTCATATTTAAAGATCCACGTATACGCCCTCTTCTCCCTACTTAGCTGATTCCAACTCGCCTCCTTCCTTGTCCCGTTCAAGCGTCGCCTTTCCGCTCTTGTCCACTATACTGCTTCCCGGTGAGATCTTCCCAATAACTCGGTTCACTCCACCCAGGCTCCGGGTTTTTGACAACGCAGGTCAGGGTTTCCCAAACCTGCCAGAGTTTGAGTTTGCAGAGTTTCCTAATATTACTTTTCTAATATTTCCTAATACTCCTATAAATCACTGTCTGCTTTCGGACTTCATTCAAAATTCACATCCGGGTTACTTGTCACACAATATGGACGGAAAGTGTTTTTGCGCCTCAGTGCCTGAGGTGACAGATGCTATCTAGGCTACAAAACTCTAATTCCTTTCACACATGACGTTAAATGAGACTCCTTTCACATATGGAGTCCCAGCCCACACATTTCCCCTGCTCTCTCCTCATTTTGGAGAGAATTCTGTCTGAAAGAGGTTGGGTACTCTTTTTCCTCCTCCCTCCCCCTTTTGTCTTTCAAAACAGAGCCTCAGTAAGAAAAGCAGTTGCCAAGGGCCCGATCGCGTTGCTGCCTGAGGTTTGCTGGTCACGCACTGTCGCTCTGCATTTCTTGGCAGGTTGTGTGTGAATTCTTTCCGCTCTGTCATCTCTTTCCTTCCGGAAGGGCCTAAATCCCCCTCTATCCGCCGCATTTCGCAATACTTTTCTTCTTTGTCTTCTTCCGCGGTATTTTTGCGGTCTTTTAGGCCGTTTTGGAGGCAGAGGAGGTTGAAGTTAGGGGAAAGGAGGAATTTGAAAACTCGAGAAAAATGCCCCATTCCTGAGACGTTCCCTGGTGATGGAATGGAAATGCCTTCCTGAGAGCTGGTGATGGAGCAAACTTTGGAGCAAGCCGAAGACACCTGAAGCAGAAATAACAAACTGCAGGGTCCAAATTCAGTCTAAAGTCTAGAATGCATACCAATGATTCCTTATTCTCCAATACCAATGGGTCTTTTTCAGTCCTTGTGCTAGTCTCACCTCAGGGCCTTCTCTTCCACAACCAAATGAAAATCCAGGTCTCTGCTCAGATAACTAACTAAAGGAACAGGGATATTTCCATCACCACCACCCCATCCCACTCCCCTTTATTCTATCCTCTTTCTTTCTTCTTGTTTTCCTTTTGCCGATTCTCGGTCTTGGAAGATGGTAGGCTGGAGGGAGTAAATATGAGAAAGGTTGACAAAAATACAGATGGAGGTGCCAGGGATTGAACCAGGGACCTCGTACATGCGAAGCACGCGCTCTACCACTGAGCTACACCCCCCTGTATTCATGCGCTTCCGGCTGTTTCATAAAATATTCTTTTTTTTTTTTTTTTAAGCTATGAGTTGCCTAGTGAAAGTCTACCAAGTTAAATGTTACTATTTCTGAAGTTTTTAAATATACAGTCTAGTGGCTTCTTCCTGGCCTGCAGTTATTTAATGAACCAGGAACAGCTGAAAGAATAAAGCCTTCTGAGAGATACTTGGAAAAAAAAAAAAGTCTGTTCTTTTCCCTTCATGCTCCTCAGTAATACTGTCAGTGGAATTTAGTGCTCAAGCTGGATGATGTGACTGACTCTTCCAAGTTTGTTTTTTGGAGTTCAGGAAATCCTGAATGAGCCAGATCTTTCTTTTTTTGTTTCCTTCAGTCAAATGTTCCTTGAGAAGACAGACATACCAGTGAGGATAACCCTTAGAGTGGAAAGGGGTCAGGAGCAAATGGATGTAAAGTTAACTTTGATGTGAGGAAGAAAAACTGAGTAAGGGAATATGGAGAGGAAAGTGGGAAAAGTTTGTGCGAATATAGTTTAAGACAGTAAAAGAAAAGGGCAAGAGTAAAGGTGCTAAAAACTAAACCCAGTGCTTCATTTCATGAATTCTACTCTCACATAATCTAAGAAATTCAGAAAAAGACTCGTCCTCACTGATTTCCGTTATTTGCTACTGGTTCTCCACAAAGAAGTCTAGAAATGAAAAGTAAGGATTTATCTATTTTAGAGGATCTTGTAACTGCTGTCACTCCCAAGTGCATGATCAGAAGAGTTGAATCATTTTAGTAGTGTGAAGATCTAATGGGGTGCTGTCCAACTTGCTGGGTGAATAGAATGGGAAGAGACAGAGAATGCAAGAGACAGAAGTTTACTCACCTTAGGTTTTCAACTGGTTTTCTTAAACATAAAGGCAGGTTGACAAGAGAAAAGCAGTGCTTACCAATGTGTGCAACAGGCATTACTCAGGAGAAACATGAACAAAAAGTAACTCAAAGTGCAAGTTTAGCACCTCAGCTAATGAGGTATGTATATCTTGTTATATTTAAATTCTTTTAATCTGGTTGCTTTTTAACTGTACAGTTTGACATTATTAATTTTAAAAGCTATTAAAATTGTATTACTTATACTTAAAACTAACTTATTGAATTCTAAACTAGATATACTTCTTTTTCTCCTACCCAAAATGAGAAAGGAGCTCAAAACAACAGCAGAAGGACTCCCAGAGGTCAACACCAAAGGGAGTCCTGCAACTCCCCTGCAGCCCTTCACAAGGTGATGACAACCACAGGAGCCAACTATTCATTATTGGAGGTGCCGGGGATTGAACCCGGGGCCTCGTGCATGCTAAGCACGCGCTCTACCACTGAGCTACACCCCCTTATGAAGGAAGAAAACTTAATGGCATATCTATCTGCCTAGTGTTTCCAGACCTTGAAATTGTTACCACAAAGATTGTTTATGTACAGTTCCATTACTTCCTGAAACTCCTTTATTTCATTCTCTTTCTCAGCTACCCGAAGAGAAGGGCAACTTCATGTTAGGCAGAAAGGCATTATTCCTGGTATCTATTCACATTTGTCAACCTACAAAAGGTGAAAAGAAGAAAGAAAAGAAGAGCCTAGAATCAACGATACTTAAGGAACAACTAGGAGAACTAGGATATTAGAATATCCTAATTTCTTCATACAGATCCCCACTAGAAGGAACCAAAGCCACTGTAAAAATTTGCTGTCACCTAGAATATCAATGTGTCAGAATGTAAGAAAGTGCTCAATGATTATAGCAAGCTCAAAAGATTACAGTACCTTCTAGGCAATCTTGGAAACACTGAGCTTTAAAATGAATAATAAACAATACAGGAATACAAATTAATAGATAAAATAAGGCTACTGGGTCAGAGAGTTGACTGAAATACAAGGTCTGAATGAGGAGATGGCCAGCGTCAAAGGATCCCCAACTTTTGCTCTGAGGATGGTAATAAAGGCTCTGTTGTCCGTTTCAGACCTTGGAAACTTCAGTTTGAATTAAGAGGTTAGTGGCTCAATAGATTACTCAGACACTTGTTGAAATAAAGTTCTAAAATCTAAAAATTAAAGTTCTAAAATTTTGGCTGGAGTAAGATTTCATAAATTCATTGTAAGTTTATTCATAGAAAAATCTAGAGCCATTTTGTGATCGTCAATCCACTACAACATTTCTTTATGCACCCGAAGTAAACTCTCCCTTGGGGAATCGACTAAAAAGTTTAGAGTGCCGAAACCCGGGATTGAACCAGGGACCTTTAGATCTTCAGTCTAACGCTCTCCCAACTGAGCTATTTCGGCTACCTGAAAGCTTATTCTCCTGGCATTTCTTTTTTTTTCAACTTCAGTTTTTGGAAGGTTTCAGATTCTTTTAGTGTGGCTACCTAGTTGTCCAATGTATTTGCCTATTTGGAAAGACATGGAATCGATTGCCTTCCATGTATGCCAATTGGAGCCAATTCCTGGCAGCATGGGATAACACATAAAAGTAGGAAAATCTAAAGAGAGGTGACAATGAGGGATTCGATGGAAAGACTCCTCTGTGTCATGTCAGTTGACCCAGACGCAGCTCAGAAACTAAAGGAAACTAAGAAAAATGTTATTGGTAACTCTTAATTCTCTCTTTTTTTCATTCTTTCATCTCTCACAATCTCCAAAAATGGTGAGAAATAAAAGCCAATGATGCTGTGAATTTGCTAAAAGAATACCGCATACATAAACATTATCAGACTAAACACTCCAGCCAATATTCCCAACTGACAGGAAAGCAACTGTCACAAAGTTAGAAAATTTGAAATGACAAATCTCATCACAAAAGAATTTCTTCACAAAATTCTCTTCAAAAATAAAATTGAAACTATGAACAAATCGGTTTTTGATTGGCTCCTTTGTGATTCAGGCAAGGAAATCATTTAGCATTGTGAGGTAATGAATAATACACAGCATTATTTCATTTTCAAGTAGAAACAGAATATATGAAGCAAGGCTTATGAGTCATTTGCATGAGAAAGTAGCTCATATTCCCACGGCTCCTACACTTGGTACAATCCTCTATTCTTCAACCCACATCCAGAACTTCACAGGGAACTCCTGATAACTAAAGAAGAAAAAGAAAAACAAAAACCAGATCTGGTTCTAGATGATTCTGCTCATATACTGGGACCACACAAGTGTGAGCGGCTTCCATAGAACCTGTAGGCCAGTAGTGAAGGTAAACCCTCTCAGTAGGCATTACTTCAAGCAGGGCATGTGACTGTTCATTTCACTTGGAAGGACAGATGTAGGGTAGATATCTACACTAGGTAATGAGAGGTGGCTAACAGTTTGACAGGTGATTAGGGGCTTGGAGAGAAAATTATTGAGAGAAAACTGAAAAAGTGGTGACAGAGAGGTCTGGTAAATAGGCAGGTAGACAGAATCCCCCAAATGTGCAAAGTCTAAGGATATTTGTTTTCAAGTAAATGCTCTACAGAGAGCAACCTCTTTGGAGGCAGTTGAACACAATGACTCATTCTGTTGATATCTGGAAGCTTCGCCTTGGCTACCACTGTACTTGCCTAATGAGCTAATGAACAAAGTAACCATGATGACAAGAACAGAGGTCATATATAGGTTCAGCAACACAGACTACTTTGGAGGGGGGGTGTTCTACATGTGTATTTTAATTTTTTATTAATATTTATTTTAATTTTAAATTTTTAATTGGAGGATAGTTGCTTTACAATATTGTGTTAGTTTCTGCCATACATCAACATGAATCAGCCACAGGTATACACACATCCCCTCCTTCTTGAACCTCCCTCCCACTCCCCACCCCATCCCACCCCTCTAGGTTGTCACAAAGCATCAGTTTGAGCTCCCTGCATCCTACAGCAAACTCCCAATATGTAGTGGGAATTCCTAATAATGTCCTTTCACAGCCTTGAGAAATTCCACAGAAATAGCACCTGGAAAACAGCATATATTAAGAAACTGTGTTAATGATTATCTTCCATGTTTTTCTTAAGAATAATCTCCTTGTTACAAACTCCAAGGCCAGACCCAGAAGGAAGTATGATTGGGCTCATGAAAGAATGGACCTTGGAACACTGGACTGGCATCAGGCATGAATGCTGCCTATGCGCTTGCTGATTATTCCCAAGATTAGCCCCAGAGAGAATGGCCTGGGGTGAAAACAAGATTTGGACTATGTCAGCGTAGTGTCTTGGGAAAGATAAGATCAAAAAAGTCTTGTAGTCTGCAATTAGGAATAAAAGCTGGACTCAAAGTGGACTCTGCACCTCAGTCCAACAGAGGTTGCAGGTCCCCTGACCCGTTGCACCAGATTTCATGTTCCGTCTTCATTCTCAATGCTCTCTCCCAGACCATTTGGGCAACACCACTATCCATTTTACATACAGTAAAGTATACATTTCAATGCTACCCTCTTAATTTTCTCCTTTCCCAACTGTGTCCACAAGTCCCTATTGATGCCTTGCAAATAGATTCATCAGTACCATCCTTCTATATTCCACATATATGAGTTAATATATGATATTTGTTTTTCTCTTTCCAATTTACTTCACTCTGTTTGATGGACTGTAGGTTCATCCATCTCATGAGAACTGGGTCAAATGAGTTCCTTTTTATGGCTGAGTAATATTCCATTTTTTATTTTTTATTATTTTTTAAATTTTTTATTCCATTTTTTATATGTACTAAATCTTCTTCAGCCATTCATTTGTCAATGGCTATCTAGGTTTCTTTTATGTCTCAGCTATTGTAAATAGTGCTGCAATGAACATTGGGGTATGTGTGTCTTTTTCAATTTTGGTTTCCTCAGGGTTTATGCCCAGTAGTGGGATTGTTAGGTCATATGGAGGTTTTATTCCTGGTTTTTTAAGGAATCTCCATACTGTTTTCCATAGTGGCTGTATCAATTTACATTCCCACCAACAGTGCAAGGGGGGTCCCTTTTCTCCACACCCTCTCCAGCATTTATTGTTTGTACATTTTTTTGATGATAGCCATTCTGACTGGTATGAGGTGATGCCTCATTGTAGTTTTGACTTGCATTTCTCTAATAATGAATGAAGCAACACAGACTTCTGTGCACCAAAATAATGTAGTTTAAATTACTAGTAAGTGACTAAACTACCAACATCACAAACTTTAAACCCTCACTTGGGGGCTATTATTCCACTGGGGAACCAACTACATAACCTGGTGTCAGGTTCCTTACATTTGACCACTTCTGTATTAGGGGCACAATGTCTATCTAATCTCACTGGAATAGACATTTATTCTATACATAGATGTCCCTTCATGTCCCACAATGCTTCTGCCAAAACCACCAACCACGAATTACTGAATGTCTTATTCAACAGCACCTACAGCATTGTTTCTGAGACAAGAAGCCAGTTTATAGGGGGGAAAAATCGGCAATGGGCTAATATTCTGGAATTCACTGGCCTCACCATAAGGCCGCTAACCCTGAAGCAGTGAGCCTGATTGGATGGTGAAATGACCTTTTGAATACTTAGTTATGGTATGAGCTAAGAGACAATACTTAAAAAAAAAAAAAAAAAAAAGACAATACTTTTGGTGAGATAAGAATCAGTGGGAGAAGGGGATGTATTGAGTTATATCAAGGAAAGCTTGATACCATAAAGTCCTTAACTTCCCCAATGTGGCGTCAGCTAACTTGTGTAAATTACTGAGGGGGAAATGCCTGATCCTCTTTCAAAACTCCTGGAGGGATGTGTGAGGCTCTTTTGGGTAGACTGCAACAGTTGAAGATTCACAAGCCACCTGCTACCCTTCAGTACTTTTTTCACTAGTAGTGGTCCTCAATAAATAGAAACATCCAAGTGGAGGTGCTGGGGATTGAACCCAGGGCCTCGTGCATGCTAAGCACGCGCTCTACCACTGAGCTACACCCCCGATGTTACCAGACTATTTCATTCATGTTAGACATTACTGAAGATTTGGTGAGTGATGCAACATCACTAATTGTCCTGTGAATTAATTTATAAGAGCTCTAGGCAGCCCACTCCGCCCAAAGTAAAAACCTTAACATCAGTTTACTTGATCAGAAAGAATAATTATCCATTGCCTACTACTTCTGGTGACTGTACAATATAATAATGGTTGGTGGTAGAAGAATAGAGAAGCACAGAGAAGGGATCATCACTGGACAGGTTTGAGTCTTCTTGGTCCACAACTCTTTCATTAACCCGAACAGTTGAAAGAATAGAATGTCTTCTAAAAGATAATTGACTGAGAACGTCTTACTTTTGCTTTTCCTTTTCTTTCTGTTCGTTCCCCTTCGTGCTCCTCAGTGATGCTGCCAGTGTCAGTGGCTCCTCAAGCCTGATAATGTGAGTCTGTTGTGCCTGTTGCCTCAGGTTCGAGAGATCCTGCGTGAGCCAGATCTTCCTTTTTATTTTCCTTCAATCAAATGTTTCTTGGGAAGACCGACTTCAACAGTGATGATGACGCCCTTGGAGTGAAATGTGATGAATTTAACTCTGCTATTGAGCAGAAAAAGTAAGGGAAAGTGAGAAATTTTTGTGCAGCATGGTTTAGGGGAGTGAAATAGGGTAGTAATGGAGGTGCTAGAAATGAAACATTTCATCAAAGATGCTGGCTGGGAAATGTTGGATGAACATGTGGCAAAAATTAAGTTAAATGAAATAATTTAGCATCCTTATTAAGGAAATTGTTGATGTTAGAGAATACATGAGTAATTTGCATAAGAAAAGTGCATAGGCGTGCTAGGGGGTGTAGCTCAGTGGTAGAGCGCGTGCTTAGCATGCACGAGGCCCCGGGTTCAATCCCCGGCACCTCCACATGGGAGACTCCTTATTGGAGACCTCAGTAAGCCATCTAGGAGAGTTTTTGGCTTGTTTATTATTGTTGTCATTTTTGTCTTTGCTGCCTTTGGTCTTTTGAATGAGTCAATCAAAGTTTCCGGCCTTGTTCTTGTGCCGCAGTTTTCTTTGTCACTTTGGAATGCAATGATATAATTTGTGCGGGTGTACTCAAACCATTTGTCCATGATTTTATTAGCCTTCTTCTCTTTAGCCATTTTGAGCAATCACAGCTGTGTTTTGGGGTACACACAGTGTATAGAATGCCTGCCCCCACCTCTACTATTCTTAGGTAACAGTATTGCATGAGGACTTCGGAAATGGCCAAAGTGAAGCCAGATACTTCTGATCCTCATGTATCTTTGATGGAAATATCGTTTGTGCTTAAAACAAAGATCTAGAGGAGGACAGACTGTAATCGTTTGAATAGACTTTCTCTGTTCAAACTTGGCTCTTCAGAACTCCCACTGGGAGAAGTGTAGTATATAAGCAGCAGAGAACACTGAAAATGTCCCAAAAGATCTCTAGAAGAAAACTGGGTTTCAGGAGACTTCTGCGTAAGAGTAAGAAGCAAGAGTGGAAGAGCTAAAGAATCTTCGCTCACTTAAACGCTCGGCCCTCAGGTCAAAAGTCTGAGGCGCTATCCAAGGTGCTGACACCTGTATTCTTGGACATGTATTTAAAAGGGTTCGTTTGCTGTCCGGCTTACATTTCTTTCTCATTTGCCCCTCACATTCCAAATCTAGTGTGCTAAAAATCTGTTGCTGCTTCAGATACATAAGCCCAAAGCCACCGGCGGACCCTGCTTCTACGCTCAACATTGCTCTCACTGCAGTCACGCAGGAATCCAGACGTGGCTTTCCAGTTGCTCTTTATAAAGCTATCAATTCCTGCAGCGCGTGCGTGCATGCTCAGTCGCTCAGTCGTGTCCGACTCCTTTGCGACCCCATAAACTGTATCTCCCCAGGCTCCTCTGTCCATGGGATTTCCCAGGCAAGAATACTGGAGTGGGTTGCCAAAACTCCAGGGAATTTCCGGCAGTACTGCACCGCAAACAAAAATTCAGCTACACAAGGGCCCTCCAAAGTACTCAACCGGCTTATCCAGCGAGGAAAAGAGAGACTAGTATCTCAAACTACGATAACTGGAAGAAAACAAACCGGATTCTCGGAGGACAAACGTTTTCACCTTACTTCGCTTAGTATAAGGAAGACTCCTCTTGCGGCGAATCTGTCGGCTTGCAGAAGAGACAAAGACTTCGGATACATCCACATTTTCCCTTATCCGAATATCAGTGGTGTATAAAGCTAATTCCCAAACTTTCTTCTTGTGTCCTGGTTTTCGTGCTCCGACTTGGTTGCTTCTTCCTTCCCCGCAGCTGTCTTCCCCTCCCCACTCTCCCGCCAGGATGCTCTCGCCTCCCCAGCCCCTCTCTCCTCTCCGCCCCCCCTCAGCCCTCCAGTTCTCTGACATTAGTCTAGGAACAGCTGAACCTTGCTGGTTTTCATTTAGAGAAGTTTTAAAATTACATGATTTCCTGCCCTCTTCCACTTATGACAGGGTTTCCTTAAAACAAACTAAACAAAAACACAAAAAAAATATACGTGTTTGGGTTGACAATGATGCACATTTGAATAAAGGCAGGAAACATCAACTTAATTGTGCCCCAGGGACAGATAGATTTTGAGGACCTACCTCAGGTGTGGGGAGGTCTTATAAAGAACTTTTCTTTTTGGCTTCCTTCATGTTCACCTTCTTGTGGAAAAACATTGTGTCTGAAACAGGCACAATATTGACAGGAGCATCTTTTCTAATCCTCTTTCCTGTCTTCTGTCCTTAGGGGTCTCAGAGCTAGATTTGCAGTGTCCTGGACAGAATGCTGCTTCTGCATTTCCAGACAAAGATGCTAGGTGCAGTGATTTAGTTATGACTGACTTGGCTCTTCATTTCATATCCATATGAGTTACACTTCACTCTTAACCTCCCCACGTGGACCTAAATTTCCTGAGTAGTTCTCATGGCACTGGCCTTTGTATTCCCCTCCACTATCTTTTATATTTTTCTAAGAGCGTGGCAGACAGAAAAGAAATTGAAGACTCAACAGAATATTTCATCCTGATGTACGCTTGGTGGTAGACAGGAACTGCCACTCAGAAAGTCAGCTAGCAGCTGTCCTTGGAGGGTCTCCTACTTATGAAAGATCTCTTTTGTATTCAGACACTTCAATTCAGAAAGCAAAGTCTCTTCTCTTGAGGGTTTCAGAAAGAGCAGGGTAGCTTAAATCTTGAAAAAGCCCCCAGTTAGTCACTCAGTCATGTCCAACTCTTTGCAACCCTATGCACTGTAGCCCACCAGGCTCTGTCCATGGAATTCTCCAGGCAAGAATACTGGAGTGGGTAGCCATCCCCTTCTCCAAGGACTCTCCTCCCAGGGCTCTTCCCTGACCCAGGGGTAGTGGCAACATGTCATATGAAATATCCTAGACACCTTCTACAAGGGATGTAGCTCAGTGATAGAGCACAGCGTTTAGCGTGGACAATGCCCTGGGTCAACCCCAGCACCTCCAGGGCTTTAATCTCAGCCCTGAACTAAGGCTTATGACTTATTTGCCAACTGATTTAGCAGGGTAGGCCAAAGATTTCACTTTATATAACTGATGAATTTTCAAAAATGGCAATGATTGATTCCACCGATACCTCTTTGTTTGCTGACCTATGACTTTCAAAAGTTTACAAGTATCTGAATAAAGGCAGGAAATGCCTACTATTTATTTGTAGGTCACTTGTTGTGACCTACATTTTCCACAAGTTTTAAAACTTGTTCAAATAAACCTTTATTTATTAGCTGCAACCAGTTCTAAAATATTGTAGCAGACTTCACTCCATGTTGTAATGAATTGTTTGTTCAACTTCTCACAAAATAGTCTCACCTGAAGTTTTTTCCAGGAAGACTACTCACACAGACTATTTCTTGTCACTTCAAACTGGCACTGACTCCTTGAATAAACAACTGAATAATATTGGTAACTCCTGCTGACTCATCAGGAGTCAAAGGAAACAATGCCAAATCTTTTGTCTTATTTTAAAAATCAACTATTGATGTTACCTCACATCATTGAGGTAACCTCACATCATTGAGATAACATTGATGTTATCTCTATTGATGTAGAGAACAAACTAGTGGTTACCAGGGGGAGGGAAGGGCAATAGTAAGGTTGGGGAGTGGGAGGTACAAATTTGAGTGTAAGACAGGTTCCAGGGGAACAAAGTTCATGGCTCAGGAAGTAAGGAACTTGACCGCAATGTAGGAGACCATGCTTCGATTTCTGGGTTAAGAAGATCCCTTGGAGGAAAATGTGGTAATTCCCTTCATTATTTTTTGTCTGGAGAATTCCATAAACAGAGGAGCCTGGTGAGCTACAGTCTACGGGATCGCAAAGAGTTGGACACGACTGAGTGACTAACACTTTCACTTTGTAATAACTTTAAATGCAAAGTAACCTTTTAAATTGTGTAAAATTTTTTAAATGAAAAATTTAACTATTGATTTTTTTGTGAACAAAGTCTGTTGTAATGAGATATGCCATTTTAAATTTTCTAATTTTTGTGACAGTTGTTTTCTTGTCAGTTGAGAATTATTGTGATGAGTGTGTAGTCTGGTATTGTGAATGAGTTCTGTTTTGAGAGTGAGTTGGTAAGTCCAATTTGTTTGTAAGTCCAACAAACTTAGCCTAGGTACTCAATTAATCCAATCGCTATATAGTACCATACTGTTATAGGCTTACAATATTTTTCACACAAAGAACACATAAAAACAAAAAATTAAAACATTTTAAATCTTACAGTACAGTATTGTAGTACAGTACAACAGCGGGCATACAGGGGGTGGCATCAAGTGAACAGGCAAGAAGAGTTATTGCCTGGAGGAGGGAGAAGAAGTGGGATACGGTAGAGTGGAAGGATCATCAGCAATAGGAGGTGGAGGGTAAGCCGCAATAGCACTCATGTCTGACATTGATGGAACGCATATTGGCATCTTTGAAAGTTTGCATATAGGGGACTTACTGTACATATATATTTTTCCAAACTTATAGAGTTATTAGATTCCATTTCTGAGCATTTTTGGAGACTTTCAAAGAAGGAGGATCAAGAAGAGAAAAATAAGAGACCCCCCACCCTCCAAAAAAAATACTGCCTTTATGTTCTTTTAGTTTCTGAACTGGGTCGGGGTCAACTGACAGGATGTGGAGAAGCCGAAAGACTTTCCAGTGAATTGCTGTTACCTCTCTTCTGCCTCCCTGCTCCACCTACCATCCCATATCAGAGGGAACTTGATCCAAGCAGCACATGTGGAAGAAAGATTCCAGTTCTTTCTGGGCCGGCAAGTATATTGGACAACTAGACCATCAGGCTTAAGGAATTTGAAATCTGAAAAAGAAGCTGAAAACAATCTAATTATTAAAAAACAGAAGTCAAAGACTATTATCTTATGTGGCCGAAATAGCTCAGTTGGGAGAGCGTTAGACTGAAGATCTAAAGGTCCCTGGTTCAATCCCGGGTTTCGGCAAGCTGTGCTTTTTAGTTAATACAGTGTATTCTGTTAGCATGTTAAATATGTGCCACGTTTCAGTCATGGAGAAGCTCATAACTGAAGCCCACTTTTAGATTTTCAACTTTTTTTTTTTACCAAGGTAATAAAGGTATCTTATGACCTCTTTAAGTTTACATAGTACTCCAACATATTGATACCCTGTGAGCAGTAAGCACTACTGATTTAAAAAAAAGTAATAAAATATTATGCAATAATGACACTGAAAAACTTGGGCAATGGTCACTGAATCACTGTGATGTATAGTGTGAACAGCAGCAGTGGGAAGAGCAAAGGGTGCCACTTCTCATCTCTGTTGCAGCCACTCTCTGTTGTAGCTCGAAAGCAGCCATAGAAGATGTGTAAATGAAGTGCCTGTGTTTGAATAAAACTTTATATATGGACACTGACATTTGAACTTCATATAAACTTCATGTGTCAACTAATACTAGTTTTCTCTTTATTTATTCAAACTTTTAATGTTCCCAAACCATTCTTAGCTCTCTGGGAATAGTTAACCAACCACTAAGGAGGTGATCTCACTGTAAATACTCACAACTTTAAGAGCAGGCAAGGTTTCAGTAGGATTTTGCCAGTTAGAAATAAGTGGAGAATAAATTCAAACAGAAGGACCTCAGCCCCTAGGGATTTGAACTTTGTTTCCCCAGTTTAAAAATTCTGGAAGCTTACCTAGTGAGCTATCGTAATCTATACGTTTAGCTGCTGGACATACATTTAACTAATTCGTTTGATAGATATTATCTTAGTTGCAAAGCTTCTTTGCATTCTTTTATGGCAGGAAAAATCCCATTTGAAAGAGATACTATAATAAATACCCAGCTCTCAGGAATGCTTTGTTTTTCTTTCTCACTGTCTTCCATTCCTTTAGGCATCTCAAAACCAGAGCTGTCATGTCCCCTACAAAATGTCACACCAGGGTTTGCAGACCATATTGCTGGACTTGAGGTATTTTATTTCATGGTGAGTATTGTGAGTTCATTGCTTTCTTGCTTCCCCATTTCCCCAGAGAATTGGAAACTGCTCAACATTAATTATGTAGGACTACTTCTTTCCCTATAAGTGATAATGACATTTGCAAAGAGGAATAAATCCAAACTAATCTCCAGTTGCCTTTTGACTTCAGGATTCCCATCTCAGAAGAAAAGATGTGGAGCAGGTGCTCTAAAGGAAATCTACCTGGCTTTGAAACTTGCCCTGCTACTTGTTGGCTGTGAACTGTTGGTAGTTAGTTACTTCACCTCTTGGGGAGTCTATTTATCAAGGAGGTGATATAATCATGTAATGTAACCTATTGTTATTACCATAATATTATCCACTTCTTGTCCCCAGCTACATTTTAAAAGCACCATTTTTTTTATTTTGAAAGCTTGGGAAAAAAAAACCCCAAAACAACAAATATATCATATTGACCATGGTCAGAACTCAACCTAGAGTTCTGTGAGCAGGATTTCAACTTGCTCTTGGGAAACCTACCAAGTTTCAATGTCTCAAAAGTCAAACCTTCCTACACCTGGTGGTAAGTAAATGATGCTCATTATCTAGCACTCACTGGGAAATGGCATCTTGATTCAGTTCAAGTAAACTTGTTCCTAGATTTGAGAAAAGTTTGAAAGCAATTTATTAAATGGCATAAAACAAAAAAAAAGTGGAAATACCCACCCCTTAGGTTTGGGGATCCTTTTATGCTGGCCACCTCTTCACTCACATGCAGTAATTCCAGTCAATCATCTTGTCCAGGAATGAGTCGTTCAAATTTCTGATTTATCCATGATTTGTAAAACAAATCTTACTGACATTTCCCAGTTTACAGATTTTTTCCCTAGGTACTTTGTTACTAAAAGTGAAAGTTGCTCAGTCTGTCTGACTCTTTGCGATTCCATGGACTGTAGCCTGCCAGGCTCCTCTGTTCATGGAATTCTCCAGGCAATTCTACTGGGGACATTGTTCCCTTCCCCAGAGGATCTTCCCAACCCAGGGATCAAACCCAGGTTTCCCCCCATTGCAGGGAGATTCCTAACCATCTGAGCCACCAAGGAAGTAAATATATAGTCTACAAAACAATACTTAGTGTCTTCTTTAATGTTGTAAGGAAACTTACTTAATTCAACTACATCCCTAGAGTAGAACAGAAGAAATCACTGCAAGTCAGTAGATGTTACTCTGATATCTAGCTCTTCATACTCTTGTAGAGCCAAGAGCTCCATGTGAGGAGGGCAAAAACATGGACAGGATTCTCCAGAACAGAGCTAGGTTGTCCTGGGCTAGGGTTCTTGAAAACCAATGCAGATAGCTATTGCCATTAAATTATTTTCCACAAAACGGTTGTAATTGTGGGGGGTGTAGCTCAGTGGTAGAGCGCGTGCTTAGCATGCACGAGGCCCCGGGTTCAATCCCCGGCACCTCCAACTGGAACTTCTTGTGTGGGATTTCTCTGGCGCTAGCCAAAATGGCCCTGTCACTCATAGCTCAGGTGTTTCTGTTCAAATGTATCTGTCCACTTTTTATTTTTTAATTGGAGAATGTTGCTTTACAAAGTTGTGTGGGTTTCTGCTATACAACGAGGGGAATCAGTCGTAATTATATATATTTCCCCTCCCTCTTGATCCTCCCTCTCCCCCTCCCCCTACTCTCCCCAGGTAATCACAGCACCAGGCTGGGCTCCCTGTGTTATATAGCAATGCCCCATTATCCATTTTACACATGATAGTACGTATTGGTCAATGCTACTTTCTCAGTTCATCCCATCCTCTCCTTGTCCCACTGTGTCCACAAGTCCTCTCTCTACATCTGCTTCTCCATTCCTTCCCTGCAAATAGATTAATCAGTACCATTTTTCTAGATTCCATAATATGTTAATATTTGACATCTGTTTTTCTGTTTCAGATTTGTCTACCTTTTAAAACCACCCACTGTAGTCACTGAGAAATCACTCCTACGTTGACTAAGGTCTTTACACAAAAATTAACTACTGGGGAAAATTAGAGTTCAGAGAACAGGAAAATCACTTAGACTATGTCCCCACCTCATCTTTCATCAAACTAGCTTCAGGAATCAGTTCAATGGAGTTTTCCCTGGATTTGGAGAAAGTTTAAAATTAAGAGGTTGGAAAATCTGAAGTGAACTTGCCCTAGTACTTTGGAGAACACACTTCCTCCTCTGGCATGAAGAACACAGGATTCTCCAGCGGTGAGATGAAGGACAGATTGGCTGCATAATTTCCTGGACACAAGGCCCTCTGAAATGCACTGATCATAGACATATAAGGCTGGCCATGATGACAGGTTTGGAGCGAATGCCCCAGTCAAAGGGGCAAGCTCTTGTGTACTTGCCCTCTTCTAAGAGACTCGGAATGGATGTTCACCAGGGTCAAGTTTGAGCTGAGAAGGCAGGAGATGCTCACTCACCATGCAGACTTGCTAAACTGTCCTGTCCTGTTTGGATCCCAAAAGGAAAGATGTAAAAAGAGTACAGGAAAACTTCTTTCTCCTGCTTGTTTTGGATTCTTATGCTGGGTATGCTTGAGAGAGCATTACCTTTTGAAAATGTTGCTAATGGAGATACATAGCTAGAGTCCTAAGCACTTATGGAAACATCAAAGAACGCAGATTTAAGACACTAGTGTCCAGAGATTTAGGACAGTTGCTTCAAACTTGTGGGACAATTCTACCTTTTCCTACAAGTAGTTTAACTTTGTGGTCCTATTAATGATTTTGATAAATCAACATGGATTTGATCATACAATCCAGTTTATGAAGTAAAATAGCTTTTGTGTCTCACTTAAATCGGGGTTGGGGGGGTAAGTGTTGTAGAGGGAGACTTGAGTGCAAAGTAAGAGATTTGAGAGAAAGAGAAAGGTTATTCTCGGTCACAAAAGAGGTGAGTGGTTTGATTTGTGTTAAAATTAATGTTTTTTTTTGTTTGTTTGTTTTTGTTTTTGTTTTTTTTTTCAAACAATTGACTACTTCCAAGAAACCACACTGTCACATAAAGTGATTGGCCACTGTAAAAGTTTTATTTCAGGAGTCTGGGAACCTTGCATCTCTCCTGCCTAAAAATTTGGACATTGACCAGACGCATGAAATTGCCAATTGTTTTCTGAATTAACTTAGGGGGCACAATCAACCAAGGTAAATATTTTCGTGCAAGAAGCACCCTATCAAGCTATCCCATGCCATTGTGAAGTCACCTTCACCAGGAAAGACACTCCTTCCACTTTCTCAAAGAGACTTGAGACCCAGTCTGTCTGCCTATCCCTTGTATCTGGTGATTCAGCCAAACATGTTCTAGGATCGTGTCCTTGAAACCAGTATAATTGAATTGTATTAAAGACTATTCCTTCCAGCAGAGGCATAGTTGCTGCTTACAGATCCTTCTGAAGCGTCCTCACTCTGATATGCAAACCTTACTAATAAAACTTTCTCTGGCACTGTATTTTCCCCTGATCTTGTCACCACTCCGCCATTGTCATTTCCTTCCCTTTGACTGAAGAATTTAGCCTCTGGCTCAGGGTGCTCCACTTCAAAAGCCCTCATTATTATCAATGACTTCAGCATTTTAACTGTTGCTCTGTTTTGAATACATGCGCACATAATCATGAGAGTGCCATAAAAATTCACTGGTTTCCCAGATTTTAAGTAAGTGCCATTTTATAAAAATCCCCTGGATCACTAATGTTATTATGACAAATATTACATATCTACTCCTATTGACCTTTTACTGTTCATACTGTTCATGGGCTTCTCAAGGCAAGAATACTGAAGTGGTCTGCCATTTCCTTCTCCAGTGAACCACATTTTGTCAGAACTCTCCACCATTACCTATCCCCGTCTTGGGTGGCCCTACAGGGCATGGCTCATAGTTTCATTGAGTTAGAGGAGACTGTGGTCCATGTGATCAGATTGGTTAGTTTGCTGTGATGGTGTTTTTCAGCCTGTCTGCCCTCTGATGGATAAGAGGCTTATGGAAGCTTCCTGATGCGAGGAGGCGGACTGAGGGGGAAACTGGGTCTGATGGGCGGGGCCAAGCTCAGTAAACCTTCAATTCAATTTCCTGTTGATGGGTGGGGCTGTGTTCTCTCCGTTATTTGTGTGTGTGTGTGAGTTAGTCGTTCAGTCTTGCCCGACTCTCTGCGACCCTACGGACTGTGGCCCGCCAGGATTCTTTGTCTATGGGATTCTCCAGGCAAGATTACTGGAGTGGATTGCCATTCCCTTCTCCTGAGGAACTTCCTAACCCAGGGATCCAACCCTGGTCTCCTTCATCGCAGGCAGGTTCTTCAGCGTTTGAGCTACAGGGAAGTCCTAAAAAGATTGGCAGCGGTGGGATTCGAACCCACGCCCCCGAAGAGACTGGAGCCTTAATCCAGCGCCTTAGACCGCTCGGCCACGCTACCACTTCATACCCTATTTTTTTTATCTGGAGTCAAACTATGGTGGAGGTAATGAAGATAATGGCGATCTCCTTCAAAAGGTCCCATTCACGCACTGTTACACCCAGTGCCCCCAACCCTGCAGCAGACCTAACAGAAGCAGAAGATATTAAGAAGAGGTGGCAAGAATACACAGAAGAACTATACAAAAAAGATCTTCATGACCCAGATAATCACGATGGTGTGATCACTCACCTAGAGCCAGACATCCTGGAATGTGAAGTCAAGTGGGCCTTAGAAAGCATCACTAGGAACAAAGCTAGTGGAGGTGATGGAATTCCAGTTCAGTTATTTCATCTCCTAAAAGATGATGCTGTGAAAGTGCTGCACTCAATATGCCAGCAAATTTGGAAAACTCAGCAGTGGCCACAGGACTGGAAAAGATCAGTTTTCATTCCAATCCCAAAGAAAGGCAAGGCCAAAGAATGCTCAAACTACCGCACAATTGCACTCATCTCACACACTAGCAAAAGGAAAGGAAAGTTAGTCACAGAGTTGTGTCTGACTCTTTGTGATCCTATGGACTGTAGCCTGGCAAGTCCTCTGTCCATGGAATTCTCCAGGCAAGAATACTGGAGTGGGTTGCTATTAGCTTCTTCAGGGGATCTTCCTGACCCAGGGATCAAACATGGGTCTCCTGCATTGGAGGCAGAGTCTTTACCAACTAAGCTACATACTAGCAAAGTAATTCTCAAAATTTTCCAAGCCAGGCTTCAAGAGTAGGTGGGCCATGAACTTCCAGATGTTTAAGCTGGATTTAGAAAAGGCAGAGGAACCAGAGATCAAATTGCTAACATCCGTTGGATCATCAAAAAAGCAAGAGAGTTCCAGAAAAACATCTACTTCTGCTTTATTGACTATGCCAAAGCCTTTGACTGTGTGGATCACAATAAACTGTGGAAAATTCTGAAAGAGGTGCGAATACCAGACCACTTGACCTGCCTCCTGAGAAAACTGTATGCAGGTCAGGAAGCAACAGTTAGAACTGGACCTGGGACAACAGACTGGTTCCAAATCAGGAAAGAAGTATATCAAGGCTGTATATTGTCACCCTGCTTATTTAACTTATATGCAGAGCACATCATAAGAAACCCCAGCCTGGAGGAAGCACACACTGGAATCAAGATTGCCGGGAGAAATATCAATAACCTCAGATATGCAGATGACACCACCCTTATGGCAGAAAGTGAAGAACTAAAGAGCCTCTTGTTAAAAGTGAAAGAGAAGAATGAAAAAGTTGGCTTAAAACTCAACATTCAGAAGACTAAGATCATGGCATCTGGTCCCAACACTTCATGGCAAACAGATGGGGAAACAATGGAAACAGTGACAGACTTTATTTTGGGGGGCTCCAAAATCACTGCAGATGGTGACTGCAGCCATGAAATTAAAAGACGCTTACTCCTTGGAAGAAAAGTGATGACCAATCTAGACAATATATTAAAAAGCATTATTTTGCCAACAAAGGTCCGTCCAGTCAAAGCTATGGTTTTTCCAGTAGCCATGGATAGAGTGAGAGTTGGACTATAAAGAAAAGTGAACACCCGAAGAATTGATCATTTTGAACTGTGGCTTGGAGAAGACTCTTGAGAGTCCTTTGGACTGCAAGGAGATCCAACCAGTCCATCCTAAAGGAAATCAGTCCTGAATATTCATTGGAAGGACTGATGCTGAAGCTGAAACTCCAATATTTTGGCCACCTGATGTGAAGAGCAGACTCATTTGAAAAGACCCTGATGCTGGAAAAGATTGAAGGAGAGAGGAGAAAGGGAAGACAGAGGATGGATGGCATCACTGACTCGATGGACATGGGTTTGGGTGGACTCCGGGAGTTGGTGATGGACAGGGAGGCCGGAGTGCTGCAGTCCATGGACTCACAAAGAGTTGGACACAACTGAGTGACTAAACTGAACTGATTGACTTTTAATTGAATCTTCCTTCCAAACTCTTTTTGTTTTGAATTTATTTCATTTTACAATGTTAATGCTATTTATGTTTTAAGCATGTTGGTAGTTTAGTCACTTTGCAGTGGCTTCAATCTGATCTGTTTTGGTGTATGGAAGTCCATGTTACTGAGCTATACATGACTTCCATTCTGTCACTGTGGCCATTCTTTTCATAATTCCACTGAAAAAGACAGTGATGATGGCTAAGGAGAAGCTAAGCTTCCAGACATCAACAGAATTGGTTATCTTGTCTAACTGTCTATTAAGATCCCCTTCTTAGGAGGTTTCTATTGGAGAGCATTTACATGGAAAATAATTATTCTTAGACTCTGCACATTTAGTAAAATCTATCCATCTGTCTGAGGAGCCTGGAGGGCTATAGTTCATGGGGTTGCAAAGAACTGGAACATGACTGAGCGATTGAGCACATCCATATGTCTCTTTCCCAAACCTCTCTGTCCTCACTTTTCAGCAATTTTCCTTCCAAGCACCAGTCAGCCAGTCAAACTATTAGTCACCTGTCATGAATTAGTGTGGATCCCTATGCTACAGCTATCCTTCCAAATAAAATAAACAGTTGCATGTCCTGCATGAAGTCAGGCCCACTGGGAGGACTGACTTCACCATTGGCCTCCAAAATTCAGAGGCCCACTAGGCTTACCTTTCTCACAAGTTTTAAAACCTTTTTCTGCTCCCTTCATAATTTCACCACTACCAGTTATAACATATCACAGTAGATTGTAATGAATTGTTTGTTCAAATTCTCACAAAATAGTCTCACCTGGAGTTTTTCCACATAGAGTTTTCCCACATAGATTATGTCTTCAGTCACTTAAAAATGACACTGTCTCCTTGAATAAACAGCTGAATAATGTCAGTAACATCTGTAGACTGACTCATCAAGAGACAATGAAAATGGCACATCATTTGCCTTCTTTTTAAAATGAACTCTTGATTTTGCTTCCACTGCCCTCAATTCTCAATCAACTATTTTTACCCAAAGATTAGTGGTCTTAAGTTTGTTTTCTCTAGGCATATTTCTTTTAGATAGTATAAGTAAACACTTTAATTTCTTTGCCATGGTAAATGGGCTTCCTTGCAAGATTTACAAAGGAGCCAATCAGAGACTGACTTGATTGCAACCTCATCTTCATTAAAAAAACATTCTTGTGTGTGTGAAGAAATACTGTTGCAATGAGATGTGTCATTTCAAGTTTTCTAATTTTTGTGACAGTTGCTGTCCTGTCAGTTGGAGTTTCGTGACTAGTGTTTAGTAGTCTGGTAATGCTCTTGTATACTGTATTCTTTTAGCAAATTTATAGCATCACTGGATAACGTTTCTCATCATTTTTGGAGATTATGTAAGAGTATGGATCAAAAAGAAGGGAAAAATAAGGGATTCTCCAAAATATTGCCTATAGGTTCCATTACTTCTGAACAGTGTCTACAGAATGCAGAGGAACAGAGAGGCTTTCCACTGAATCCCTCCCTAATACCTCCTTTAAAATTTCCATTTGTACTTATCTGTCCCTGCTGCCAGGAATCGTATCCAACTGGCATACATGGAAAACAGTATATCCCAAGTCTTTCTGGGTGGGCAAATATATTGGCCAACCATGCTTTAGGAACTTGAACCCTTCTAAAAACCAAAGTTGACAATCTAAACATTGAAAAAGAAAGGTCAGAGACCCTTTCTTTTTCAGGTGGCTGAAATAGCTCAGCTGGGAGAGAGTTAGACTGAAGATCTTAAAGGTCCCTGGTTCAACCCCAGGTTTTGGCAAGCTCGGTATTTTAGTGAATACCGAGGATGATTTGTCTTCCTGTGAAAAAGGAGTAGATGCTCACTGGGATGATGCTCATGATACCCTAATTCCTTCAGTATGTTAAAGTCCAGAACACGATGCAGTATCATGGTTCCCAGTGTCATGTGAAGCCTGGCATGCTGCAATACATGGGGTCATGAGAGAGTCGGATATGACAGACTGAACAAGTATCATGGTTCAGCCAAAGAAGCTCACTGTTGAGGTCAGCTTTTATTATTTTTAAATGATGTGTAACCACTGCTAATTTTTTGTAAATAATAAAATATTAAGTGTGTGACACTGAAAAACTTGAGGAATCATCACTGAGTGACTGCAACGTGTAGTGGGCACAGCAGCAGTGGGAAGGGAAAAGGTGCCATGTACCATCTCTATTACAACTACTCTACAGTTTATCCTAAAAACAGCCATAGATGATGTGTAAATGAATGAGGTTGTTGTGTTTGAATAAAACTTTATATATGAACACCTAAATTTGAATTTCATATAAGGTTCATGTTTCACAAAATACCATTGTATTTTTTGACCTTTTAAAATAAAAAATGTTGCTCTTTCAGCAGCACACATACTAAAACTGGAAAGATATAGAGAAAGTGAGCATGGCCCATCGCACAAGGATGACATACAAATTAGGGAAATGTTCCAAAATTGTTCTTAGCTCACAGGCAATACTTTACCAACCACTAGGGTAAAAGGAAGGGTAAAGGATCCTACTGCAAATACTCAGAACTTTAAAAGCAGACAAGATTTCAGTTGCTTTCTACCAGTTAAAAATAACTGGAGTCATATCCTGACACCACCAATAACTGGAGAATAAGCGCAAACACTCCAATACTGAACCCCTAAGGATTTGAACACTGTTTCCTTAACTAAAACTTTAAAAGCTTAACTAATTAACCACCCAAACATAGACCTAGCTACTGGATATATAATCAATTAATTCATTTGGTAGATTTTGTCCTAGTTGCAAATCTCTTCTGCATTCTCTTCATTGCTGAGAAAACTCCATTTGGAAAAAAAACAAATACAAAACAAAAACAAAAACAACCCAAAGCTCTATAATAGCTAGCTCTCAGGAATATTTTGTTTTTTTCCTCCTTTCTTTCTGTCTTCTGTGTCTTTAAGAACCAGAGCTGTAGCATCTGCTTGGAAAAGTCACTGCAAGGTTTGCAGACATAGTGCCGGGCTGGAGGTGTATCCTTTCATCATAATTATTGTGAATCTATCCTTTGTGTCTAATTTCCCCACATGCAGTTAAATTCTCAAGGACATGCACTACTCTTTCTCACATGCTTCTGCATTATGTTTTTTCATTTTATTTGCAGTCTGTGTAGGCAGAGGGGAATAAAATGGAAGGAGGGAGCATTTGAAGACTCAAGGGTATGTTCCATAACAGGCTTCTCTGTGTTGGTGGATGCAAGTGCTACTCATGCATCCCTTGGCATGCAGCCCTTAGAGCCCATCAGCTTTGGGAAGACTGGGTGTAACTATGTCCTTTCATTTGGGTTGCAGTGCGCCTTCTCATGATGTACCTGTAAGATCAGACTTAGAGTAGGAGATTTGGAAATAAAGGAGCTGCACAGACTAAACTCTATTCTGCCAACTATTAGGTCCTCTAAGTCATCCAGAAAAGGAAGGAAGGTAATTAGTCATGAAATTTTTCTTGGAAGCCACATGTCTGGGTGGATGTAATTGAGTTGTGGAGAGATCACAGAGCATGGAAGATGTCTGAGGTTTCAGGCTCCCCCCTGCCCCAAGTCTGAGGGCTTCCCCAGTGGCTCAGTACTACTGCTAATACAGGAGATACAGGAGATGTGGGTTTGATCCCTGGATCGGGAAGATCCCCTGGAGTAGGAAATGACAACCCACTCTAGTATTCTTGTCTGGAAAATCTCATCAACAGAGGAGACTGGTGGGCTACAGTCTATGGTGTTGCAAAGAGTCAGTCATAACTGAGCACGAAGACCATGCCTCTCTCTTTTTTTCTCTCTTTTTTCTTACTTTTGATCTTGCATTTCTTTACTCATCTTTTCCTGCTCACATTCGAGACTATCTAATTTAGTTAGTTGCTTTAAGCACTCAAGCATTTCTACTCCAAGGGCTTTGGAATTCATGACCAAACCTGATTGTGTCAGAACAAGGAAAGCTGGGTGGAATGAGACAACAAAGAAAGATACTGTTCATCCAGGGCAGTAATCATAACAAACCCACATTCACAAACCAGTTATTGACTCATTTGCAAAAACAATTGAAAGATGAGTGGAAAGAAAAAAAAAATGAGACCAAGCACAATTTTCTATCCCAATTTTCTCAACTGTCTTTCTCAAGAAACAGGTTGCAGACTGAGGAGCAGAAAGCCTGCCCACTAATTTTCTTCCACTCTCTCCTTAGCTTCCAAGCTCTACTGAGGGCAACTCAGTATAGTCACCAGACATTAAAGTCTATAGATCTGAGTTTTACCTGCATGAGTAGACACTGCACAATAAATCCACTTCTTACAAGGATGCTGTTGCTATCCAAACCTCAATTTATTAAAACGAGTATTCAAATAAGTGAATGTAGAGTTTTCCAATGTGACTGAAATACATAGATTCTGAGATCCAACTGAGTACTCGGGTCTGTTGCTAGAGTTTGGCGATGATCAAATTTAGTCAGTAACTCTTTCCTAATTCATGTGTAGAAGCCTTCTGACCACAGACACTATCCTCCGTCTTTGAAGTGACTTGTCTAGAGGACTGAAATAGAGAGGATGGGAATTCCACGCTCTCAAATCTTTGTCAGCATATATACATATATTAAGGAAACCTTGCCTGGTACACCTCAAAAAATCACACAGAAAACACTAGAGAAGTCAGCAGCTAAAGGCAAAAGGCTTTGCAGAGCGGGAGAATGGCTATCATCAACTGCATAGACAAAAGTGATCCCATCTCAGAGACTTCAGCTGTTTAATTTTATTCTTTGTAATTTCTGTGTCATCTTTCCCGTTACTTCATTCTTGGAAGGAAAGGAATTGGATGGATTTGTTCTCACTGCCAACCCTACTCTGCCGTCTCATATTTGCTCTTAAAATTTTCCCTCCCTCAAAGGATAACGAAGAATAGGTGCAGATATGAAGTTTTGTTCTGATACTATTTGGAACAAAACTCACAAGATGAAGCCTGTAGCAAGAACTGAGAACAAACTCAGAATGTGATAGAGCATGTTCTACAGCCGGAACTTCTGATTCAGCCTATGTGGACTCCACTCCAGGACGCCCAGTGGAGTTGGCTCATTCATTCATGTCAAGGCAAGAAACTGTTGCAAACTACACGTTCTGTTACAAAATTCTAAGACAACAAATCAGTTAACTTTAAAAAAAAAAAAAAAAAGACAATTCTTTGGCCAGATAAAGAAGATGCCAACAGAATGAATTATAATACCAGACTGACAAGGAGATCAAACCAGTCAATCCTAAAGAAAATCAGTCCTGAATATTCATTGGAGGGACTGATGCTGAAGTTAAAGCTCCAATACTTTGGCCACCTGATGTGAAGAACTGACTCACTGGAAAAGACCCTGATACTGGGAAAGATTGAAGGCAGGAGGAGAAGGGGACGACAGAGGATGAGATGGTTGGATGGCCTCACTGACTCGTTGGACATGAGTTTGAGCAAGCTGGGGGAGTTGGTGATGGACAGGGAAGCCTGGCCTGCTACAGTCCGTGGGGCCGCAAAGAGTCAGACACGATTGAGCGCTGAACTGAACTGTGTAAGTTATCATCATTCTCCCCCCACCCTCCACCCCCCACCCCCCACCGTTCAAAATTTTGTAATTCTCTCTCTCTTTTAACTGTCTCATTGCTATTGTTTCTAAGCCAAGCCTGGTTATTGTAAATGTGATATACTGTGGTAAATTCCCCAGCCTCTGTTGCCTACCTTTCTTCAAGACTCCAGGAGTCTTCTGCCCTACCTCCCCCTTTCCTAACCTACCTCTTCCAGATGAAACTTGTCACCAGATTGCCTTACTTGCACTCACTCTACCTTCTAGATCAGTGGCGGTTCTTTAACCTAGCTGGCCATCAATATAATCTGAAGAAGATTTTAAATTACAAAGATTCATGCCTTATTTTTACTTCACTCAGGAGTTGCATGGTGGGTCCAAGAATCTTTACTTTCATCAAGTTCTCAAGTCATTTTCCAGGTCTTGGTACTACTGACGTTGGTCTATAGCATTTCTGTAATTTTCCTCTCAACCTTGGAAGGTTGCTTATGGTTGACTTTGCTATTATTATAACATTAATGTTAATATATTTAAATTTTATCTATTAATAATATACTAAGCATATATCAAGTAATATTGATATATTTTCATATATGTTTTCCAGAGAAAGTTAGGGACCTTGAACAGGTAAGAAAGGTCGGAATGAAACTTCAAAGTAAAACAGAAGATAAAATGACTTAGGATTACGTTAAAAATTAAAAAAAAAAATCTTAAACTCGTATCTCCCCCTCTCCCTTCTTCCCCTCCGTCTTCTTAAAAACAGACGAATATATCGTACTCACCTCAGACCCTGTTCTGAAATACATTAATACGTAAGCATTCTCTGACAGAAGAAAACCAAATAGGGGTTACAGCGTGGGCTCCGTGGCTTAGTTGGTTAAAGCGCCTGTCTAGTAAACAGGAGATCCTGGGTTCGAATCCCAGCGGGGCCTTCCTGATTGTAACCTGGACCTTTCTCCAGGTATACCTTTTGCTCTTAAAATTCGGTTTTGGCAGGTTTTTCCCCCATACCTTCAATCTCATTCCACCCTCCAACTTTGGACATAATAGGTAGTTTCCAAAGGTTTTGGAAACAAAATGGAACTGATTTTGGTACATCAGTACATGGTACATCCGCACGATCCCGGACTATATTAAGAAAGCAAAGCGCAGGACGATGATTTTAGTACACTTCCTATTTTCTTGATGTTTCCTTTTGCATATACAAACCACATCTTGCCTCGGGATTTTTCTTGCAATGTTATCTCAGGCATTCCAAGCCTAATTTCATGTAAAAAGTTAGGGCCGGGTACATATGTATGGGACAAGAGCAAAATGAAAATGTAAGTTCCCTTACTCAGAAAACAGGGGAAAGGTATCAGCTAAGATAGTAAAACATAAATTTAGCTTTATTTTTTCTTCACTCTCTCGACCTTTTATGGTATTTTAAAATTTGCTACTTGACGTCGCTATAATTAAGCACAATTAGCATCATAAATTATAAGCATGAACTTTACTACCCATCTTGCACACCAAAACCCACAGAACATTGCAATCGTTGTGCACCTGGCCACTCTCACTGCGGGTATTTCCCTTGCTCAAGCTCATCGGACGTCAAGTACGAGATCGGGAGGTGTTAGAATGGCTTCATCCTCTTGGATATAAACTAAAACACTCAGGCTGCCGAAACCCGGGATCGAACCAGGGACCTTTAGATCTTCAGTCTAACGCTCTCCCAACTGAGCTATTTCGGCTCCTCGAAGATAAGTTTTCCAAACATCTATTTTTTCAAAATTGAGACTGTTTTTCTACCCATTTTTAGAAGGTTTCAGGTTTCGCAAGTGTTGTTAATGGTCCACAATATTTACCCACCCAAAAAGTTTGGACGGTCTTATGTGTATGGCACTTGCATTCAATTCCTGGCGATGTGGGATGGTAGGAGAAGGTGAGAGACAGGAAAGTCATAGGGATTCGTTGGAAATTTTTCTGCTCCTCTGACACGGCTCAGAATATTACAGGAAAATATATTTTTAAAAATTTCTTAGAGTTCCTTATTTTTTTCTTCTTTTTGTTCATTCTTGCATAATCTTCAAAGATGCTGAGAAAGGGATTAATTTTTGTTGATGTGGGATCAGTTTTCTGTTTACTGGTGATGATTTCTAGTGAGCCGGTTGCTGTCTTTTACACTGTCCCATCTACTCTGCCATAGTCTTTTGGCCTAGGTCTGACCCGGCTGAGAAGAAACTAAGAGCAGGAATAGTAACAGTTTGGATTCAGAATTTACTATTCTTGGGCAAAAACCATTCATCAAAAAACAAAAAACTGATTTAAAAATTGTAGAAGGCGCCGAGTTAGCAGAATAGATTTTCTAACAAAATAGCCTTGCCAAAGAATGCAGAAAATGGGTTTATTTCCTAATATATGGAAATAAGAAGAAACTGCAACAGGGGGATGTAGCTCAGTGGTAGAGCGCATGCTTTGCATGTATGAGGTCCCGGGTTCAATCCCCGGCATCTCCACTTTTTACCCCCCTGCTCTTTAATGTACATTATATATGTTCCTTCAGTCCTGCGGACTCTGCTCTCTTACTTTTCCACCTTTCCTTACTTTTCCCCACCTCCCTCACATGGAAAGTAAATATTGTTGCTAGAAAAGCAGAAGGAAGAAACAAGAGAAGAAAACAACAAAAAGAATAGTTTTATTCCACATGCAGGAATGCCACCAATTTAACCAGCTTTTTCACCTGGACTGTCTTAACAATGTCACCCCACTCCAGTACTCTTGCCTGGAAAATCCCATGGACCGAGGAGCCTGGTAGGCTGCAGTCCATGGGGTCGCGAAGAGCCGGACATGACTGAGCGATTTCACTTTCACTTTTCACTTTTATGCATTGGAGAAGGAAATGGCAACCCACTCCAGTACTCTTGCCTGGAGAATCCCAGGGATGGGGTCGCACAGAGTCGGACACGACTGAAGTGACTTAGCAGCAGTAGCAGTATCTTAACAATACCACTTAAGAGAAGGAAGATCCAAAGTAAGAAGGGGGAAGCAGAGCAGAAAGAAACCCATGTGCAATTTAGTTAGCCTGAATAATCCTAAGGATAGTAGTCATGAAAAAAATGACGGTGCTGTGAGCAGGATTCCAACCATTCCTGGAAAAATCACTTTGTGCTGCAAACCAAATGCTTTAGATAGACAATTATTCCTGAACTTTTATCATATACCTGGAAGAGAACACATGAATTCCAACAAGGGCTCCTCTCCTGTTTCTCCAGTAAGAGCCTGGAAAAAGACAAAGAAAGCTCCACCATTGACCCACTTTGATTTTGGAAACAAGGAAAAAAGTGATGTTCCTCCTCTGCCGTTAGAGAACACCTGATTTTAAAATAAATTCAAGTAACGGAGAGGTCTTGGCTTCTACAAAGTCAACCATCTCTCTGTTTCCTTCCCATCCTTCCCACTGAATTCTCCAAGAGTTGAGAAACAGATGCTCAGTAGCAGGTGTGTGTTGTGGGGGCAGAAGACATTCCCTTTCAATAAACCAGAGCCCACGAACAGTATTTCTGCTCAAAGTTGTCCTCTGGGGACTGGTGGAATTGATGCTGTTTTCTTTCACAGATGGCTTAAGAGATATGCAGTTTCTGCAGAGATAATCACTTTACCTGGAAGCTGATGGTAGAAAATGGGACTTTTATTGGTCTTCTTCTAAGGAAATTTTAGGGCAGCAATAAACAGTTTAAACAAAAAAAAAAAAGAATGAGATCAACCTAGATGCAATCTCATGTATTAATAATAACCTCCTTATCTATTAGAACTTTTTTCAGCCATGTCATGATGGTTCAAACCTGTAGCCCCTGCAGTGGAAGCAGTCTTAACTGCTGAACTGCTAGGGAAATTCCATTACCTCCATGTCTTTTTTTTTTTTTTTACCTCCATGTCTTAATGTGTAGCTTTAAGTTCTCACTCTACCTGCTTTGGGGGGCCATCTACTCCTAGCCACATAGATGTCCAAACCTGAGGTTCAGAGATGTCCACAGAATTCCAGCTTCAGGTTATATATATAATATGTGGAGGTTGACATCCTCAAGAAGCTATCTTGTCGGCATTTACAATATGTTATATACAAACCCCAACTCAACTTTATTTCCCCTTTATTGTCCCACCTTATGTTCCTTATGCAAAAATAAATCAACAAACCAATAATAACCACAAACAGAATTCCCACCACTTTCTCTATTTTTACTAGCTTTGTGAAACATCCGTATCTGCATACACCAATCTACTTGCAAGTCTTCCTAAGTGTTGGACTTCAAAAAGAGCCCTAATTCTGTATTAGTCTATCAGCATCCACCAAGTTTCTCCCTTGCCTCTCATCATTCAATTCACTGTTTTATTTATCTAGCTGGTCCTTGAAAGAACCTCGAAAGTTGCCTTCTTATCTCAGTTAGGACAGAGCAAAACATCACTGAATTGTATACATTTATGCTTTCTCATTCTATTGCAGCCCTGGGTTTGCCCCCTCAATACCCTGCTTCTCAGAATCCAGTCAAAGACAACAGCAGGATGTGAGAAGTGGAGCAACACCCTAACATGCTCTGAAGACATTCCTGGAAGAAAGCCAAGTTCCATCTGGCTTTTGTATAAAAGTTGGAAACAGTGTAAGGAAAAAAGAAAAATGACTCCTCAGTAAGAATCAGGAATCATCAGTTATAGAAGATTTACTGAAGTATAGGGTCTATGTAGTGTGTAGCTTACTAATAGAACATAAGGTAAACATTTAGGGGAGTCCAGGGAATCTTGGACTCCATTATTGCTTTTCCCTTTCCTCATCAATACTGTATTTCAAGAATACGTCCACCTTTCCCCATTTATTTTTTTTTCCACCTTTCCCCATTTAAAAAATTTCTTTTTATCATTTTCCCCCCTTGCTCACATCCAAAGTAAATCCATTACCCAAAAGATTGCCTTTAAGCTGATTTCTTTGAATTCTATGACTCTGACATCTATCAACCTAACTGCATCAGCACAAGTAAGGTAAGAGGAAATAAGAGAGTGAGCCCATGCCCTCTTTTGTTATATATCACAGTTTACCAAGGAACGGAAAGAAAAAGAAAGATACAAAGGAAAGAGAAAGAGGCTCATAGTCAATTTTTGCTAAGTTTCCTTTGTATTCTCAGCTGTGTCTCTGTCAACTGAAAGACTGAAGGCTGAGAAAAAGAAAACCTACCCACTGATTTTTCTCCCCTCCCACTTCTCTCTCACATGGATTGTTGCTCGTAGTTGAAATTACCAAAGGCGGCAGGATATCAACCCCCAACTTTCTCACAGTGAGAGAAAAAGGCAACAATATCTGTCAAGGAACGTCGTGTTTTCAGACTTTAAGTAGAGAAAATTATTAGTAATGACAGTAGAGATTTGGTCAACATAGCTCAGTTTGGAAGAGCTTTACAGGTTTGGACTAAAATCGGGAATCTTTTCCCATGATTTGAAAAGCCCATAGTTTGTGTCAAAACAAATTCTCCTTCCTGTAACATGTCTCCCTGATACAAATGCTTCTGAATTCACTTGCTCAAGAAAAGGGCTTAGAAGGCTAAAACAAGAAAAATCAGAATTGAGTGCTTCCATCGTCCCTGCCTTCACCAATAAATACTTTGTCCAGTATTTTCAAGCGATTAAATGAAAAGCTTCTTGTGTTACTTCCGTCAAAATCATACGAAACATCACGATAAAGATGTACAGTATAAGGCTTGGGGCTTGTTATGGAAGCGATTACTCTGCTCTTTCCTGCACATCACTTCTATCTGCTTTGCTTTCCAATTCGAGGAGCGCCTCGAATTGTCGTGTTCTGAAGATTTCTAGGGTTCTTTTTAAGAAGTATCTATATCTGTCGTAGGTTTTCGCATTATGATAATAAGTTCTCTCAGGGAAACCAGTTTGACAGTTTGCTAGGTTCTCCAATCTTGTTTCACCACCCTGCGTTTGCCCTTTCTTCCCCCAGACTAGAAAAATGTCAGTGCTTTTTGCTGTTGTTATTGTTTTTGACCGCCCTAGGATATTTTAACTCCCCCACCAGGGCTAAACCCCACGCCTTCGGCAGCGAAAGCACGGAGTCCTAACTACTGGACCTCCGGGGAATTCCCTTGTCAGTTTTGTTGTTGTTGTTGTTGTTGTTTTTAATTGATAGAACCTTAAAGCTTCCCCCCGCCCAAGTCCTTTGAGAACAGCGCTCAAGAGGTGCGGGACCCCTGGCTTAGAATCAGACCTGAAGACAATCTCAGAACACGCGGTAGTGCGTGAGGGAACAACGCCAGTCCGCTGGGAAAAGGACGTTGGCCGAGCATCCCACCCTACCTGGTGTGGGATTCAGTTCTGCCGCCTCTGTAAAGCACTTCATCTGAGCCGGTACTGCTGAAGATTTGTGTTGGAAATTTGTGACTTTCTGGTGAAAGAAAGCAGTTGTCACTGGTTTCCTCTCAGTGAACCTTGGAGCAGGCTAACAGGAGTGGGGAAGTCCTAGAATCTAGAAACTCCCGTCAATCGGACTATAACTTTACTGAAGCCGCTAGGTAATATCCAGTTTAATAAGTTCACAAGCGGTGGAATTAAATTCAATGGATTTTTTCCACCAGAAAATAAATCCAATCGCAAAAGAAAAGTAATATTTTATAAATGATCCCCAAAGAGCTCCTTTGTAGTAGGGGGTGTAGCTCAGTGGTAGAGCGCGTGCTTCGCATGTACGAGGCCCCGGGTTCAAACCCCGGCTCCTCCATCTGTGTTTTTCCCTCATCTACCCCTTTCATTTTTGTTACACATGTTGTCACATTTCCTTTGCCCCTATTTTTTTTTTAATGTAGTCCAATGGATTCTCTTTAATATTACACCATTTCTACTCCAAGGACGTTGGTGCCATCCAATGAGGGCTTTCACAGAAGGAAAAAAGAAGGAAGAGAAGAAAAATAGGAACCACACTCGTCGGCATTTCCTCTGACAGAAGCACCAAGTCTGCAGTCGTATTAACTGACCCATTCATTTTGGGACCCATTTGAAAGGATCCCTAAGTAGCAGGATGGGGAAAGGAAGGAAATAAGAACAAATAAGCAGTTCCTCGAAGTTTCCTTAGTTTTTTTGAGCACTGGCTGGTCTAAGAGGGGAGGAACAGAAAAGCTTCCCTCTGGTTTCCTTATGCCTTTCTCTCCCCAGCTCCCACCGCCACGCCCACACCTGCCACTCCTGCCTGGGCTGCAGAGAATCTGAGATAGGGTGCAAGGCAACAGACGCCTAGTATTTCTCGGTGAGTGGGTGGAAGTTGGCTCAAGGTGAGGTGGCATTTAGCAAAACCTTTGCCACACAAACGTTTAAAACATGATTTGAAAGAACTAGCTCACGCTCATTTTATTCCATATTAAATCGACTTCCACAGGAAATTTACACAAAATGTGTACTAGAAGACACTCACTAACTCCCCACCACCCCCTCAACCAAAACGCCTAACTAAAGTAGAATCTCAGAAACCCTGTGAACAGCAGCCTTAGATTCCTTACCTTCTCCATTTCCTCACTGAACTTCACTTTTCTGTTCTTGTTATTAAATGAATTAACAACACCTCATGTAACACCATACTGACGTCCCAGAAGATGTGGCCAAAGGTGTCTGGGTGAAAAAAGAATAGATATATAAGTTGCTTGTAGTTAAAAAAACAAGCAAACAGAAACCACTTATTTAGAAATCAGCACAAACTCCTGAATATCGTTGCTCTCTGCTTTGTTTTCTGTGCAAGTTGAGTGTCAGGTGAATGTACAGAAATTGTTCCATTTTTCTTTACCAAAGACTTTGCAAGATAACTTTTGTATTAGAAGAGGATGTTCTAAAACATGAAGTCAAAATTTTTAAAATAGTGTCTAATTTCCCTCATTTGGAGAAACTAAAAGCTGACTCCTAGTTCATTCAAGATCACAGGAAAGCAGAGGTCCGTCAGAAGCTCAGCTTCCTCTGGATTCAAACCCTGGACAGATGCTCAAACCAGCCAAGCCACAAAGCCCCTTCCCACCAGGGCCATCTCTGGGCTGTCTCCACTCAAGTATGTTGCAATGCTGCTGTCTAAACTATTTCAGGGCAAAGATTCAACGAAAGAGTTTTCTTTCTCTTTTTTTCTCTTCTTTTTTTTTCATTCTCTAGACTCCTGACATGAGCGAGTAGACAAAGGGTGAAAAATAGCTTATGCCACCTTTTTCCATTTTGCCAACCATGGATTCTCAGGGTATTTTTTCCTTTTGCTCTTCATTATCCCCACTCTATTTGGCACACAGCCCTTCTACTCCCTTAGTGAATCTCTCAGGCAACTGTCAAAAGCCGTGAGACATCAGAAGTTCCCATAAAGAACACTCTGGCCCCTGTAACCCCTGAGAGAATCCATCTTTTGGATACATGTTTCTAGGAGAAGGGAGTATCTGAACCCTAGTATCTGAAGCCTCAGCCATGACATGCATGCCCATGTTAACTCAAGTGCCCTCAGGCTGGAACTCTGAAGGTGTTGCTCCTTCTTTTGGTAACCTCCTCCGGATGGCAGATTTCCCACATCATCACATCAAGGTGCCTGCACCTCCAATGCTTCTGGCTATGAACCCCAAGTGGAAATGCTAGAAGAAAGGTACAAAAGAGCAGAACCTAAAAAGTTTCCTTGGGAGTTTAGATCCAGATGGAAAGAGAAAATGGTTTCCAAATGAAAAACATTAAGTATATGTTGCTGCCGACAGTCCCTCTAACAAAGTCTGGAGCCCAGCAAGATTGGGTCAGTGGCTTTGTCTTGGGGACTTTGCAGTTCTGTTTCTGAGATCCACAAATATGCGTAAGAGGGTATTAATATTTAGGAGGCTGAGCAAGAATGGCTAAGATAATTAACTTCTATAACAACTTTCCCACCCCCACCCAATGCTCTTGGAGAAATATTTGAACCTCAGTCATCACAGAGGTATACCGAAGAGATGCTTTCCTCCTGTTGCCAAAATCTGTGGTGACCAAATATGAGCTTTAGGGGTAATTCTAGATCATTGTGTCTTCTCTTTCGCTTTTTCTCACAAGGCAAAACCTGTATTTTTCTGAATACTGGAATGAATTATATATCAACTCTTTCATTCCTCCCTTGCTCCTCCCCTTCAGAAAAAAAAAAAAAAAAAGCCTGATTGAAGCTCAGTTGGCTCTGGAAAGTCCCTAATACAAGCCCTTTTTAAAAAGTTGTTTCTTGTCTGCTTTGGGTCTTAATTGCAGCATGCACATGGGACCTAGTTCCCTGACCAGGGATGGAACCTGCCCACCGCCCCCCCGCCCCCTGCACTGGGAGTGCAGAGTCCTAGCCACTGGATCACCAGGGAAGTCCCCAAAGTGAAATGACTTGTAAAACTAACTTGGTGAATAATATAGGCAGCCTTAAGAGACCCACTAACACAGAGATAAACGGGTTTAGACTAGAATGCAATGGTTCCCGAACCTGGGGAACTGTGGGGTGACTTCATAAATATATGTATTCCCATCTCTACCTTATGGCCCCTGAACTCAAAGAATCATGGGATGGGGGTGGAGGTGTGGAATCTGTGTAGTGGAAATGCCTCCCCAGATAATTTTGTTGCTCATCTAGGTTTGAGAACTGTTAACCCAGACAGTTAACAGTTTGAACTTCTGAACCGTGGTGTTAGAGAAGACTCTTGAGAGTTCCTTGGACGGCAAGGAGATCAAACCAGTCAATCCCAAAGGAAATCAACCCTGAGTATTCACTGGAAGGACTGATGCTGAAGCTGAAGCTCCAATACTTTGGCCATCTGATGCGAAGAACTGACTCATTTGAAAAGACCCTGATGCTGGGAAAGATTGAAGGCAGGAGAAGGGGACGACAGAGGATGAGATGGTATGAGGGCATCACCGACTCCCTGGACATGAGTTGGAGCAAGCTCGGGGAGTTGGTGATGGACAGGGAAGCCTGGCATGCTGCAGTCCCTGGGGTCACAAAGAGTCGGACATGACTGAAGAACTTTCTTTTCTTAATAATAATAAAAATATGAAGTGAAGAGGAATGGACCGTGCATAGGGAGCTTAGCGCTCCGCCTTCAAGGAGACTGATTCTGAGCAAGCCGTTCTTGTACTTCAACTTCACTTGGTTCCTGGCTTTTATTGCACTGAAGTAACCTGATTGGGAGATCCAAGGAATGTCAAGCCCCATGATTAAATGTTACATAAGTTAAAAAGGTGTTCACACAAATTGCCCCCTGGGAGAAGAACCTCAGCAGAGTGGGAAGCACACAGAACTTATGGAGGTGCTGGGGATTGAACCCAGGGCCTCGTGCATGCTAAGCACGCGCTCTACCACTGAGCTACACCCCCTGGCATGATGGTGCTAGCATACTGTCCCTTGTTCTTTTTTTTAAAAAAGCATTGTAGGAAGGTGTTGGCAAGATAAATTCCTCCATTATTTTCAGTTCTTCCATTTCTGAAACCTCTGGGCTGACTCTTGTCTCACGGCTAGGCCAGGAAAAAGAGAAATTGATTCTGGACAGAAAAACCTTTAGATCTTTCCACAATCCTCTTCCCCATCAAGGGCAGTTTTCCCAACTGCCTCTTGTGCCAGTTCCAGTCCATCACGAGGAAGAGTCCCAGAACTAAATCTTCTGTTATGTCGTCGGATCTTCCCTTCTTTAGAAAGTCTGCCCCTGCTCACGGCTGCCAAAACGAAGCAAAAGGTAGTACTTGGAATAAAAAGACGCGTTCCTGGAGTACAGCTGAGGGGGCGTAGGTCCAGGTGTGAATTTAAGACAAGAGGTGAATTAATTCACAGTACTTGACCGAAACAAAGAGTGTCTCAGGCAGTCTTGTAGTCTTGCAAACTCCTGCATTCAGCACCTGGACTTCGAATATGACAGCTGCTTTGTTACCATGACGCTACAATTTTGATTTTGTAGACTGTACAAGAGAGGCCACAGACAGAGGAAAGAGGAGAAATGTGAGCGCTCCTGTTGTAGCATCTCTCAGATCAAATTATTTGCACATAGAGGAGAGCGCAAGGGAAGCTGAGTGGAACCTGTGAAGCAGACTCGCTTTTCCTAAAACGTTCCAAAGCTTGACAAATCAGCAAATTTTATCAGTCCCCAAGGCACAGAAGGTCAACACTTCCCACCTTTAGGCAAACATAGGTGCCACTGTTAATCTACAACTTTTGGACAAAAATCCCACACCTTCTGGCAGGGGAGGGAAGGGGAAGAGAAGATAGGTGCCCGGGTGGGTTATATTATTACCATCCTGGAAAGACGAACAGTTGGGAAGTGGAATCAGCAGAGGGAAGGTTGGAGAAGGGAGAGTGACTTGGTTCTTGGAGGGGAAAAGGATGAAGCTGATGCGGGGCAGAAAAGAGAAAGAGAGACAAGCAGAGGAAGAAGACAGAAGAGGATCGTTTGGAGATGGGTCTCAATGGAGAGGCGCAGAGGTGGAAAAGTGCCCAAGCGAAGCCTTGCTGCTGCACTTTCTGCAGGCCCTCGGGAAGAGAAGGCTCCTTCCCAAGGCAAGTGGTTTGAAAGACTGTGTCACAAAAAGATACGTCCCGTTTTGCCCAAGATTTTATGACTCCGAGCGTGCTTTGCTCCACTTTCTGTCGCGGCAAACACAGGTTGAACATTTTCGAGGGCGCACCTGTAGTTGCGTGTATCTGGAGCAGTAGCCCCGGCATCCGAGGTTTCGGAAAGGCGACGTCGTTCGTATCCCCAGATGGCAGCAGCTTCGAATTTAGAAACGGATTCCAGCTGCGGTTCTGTGCTTGGGCATTTCAACTGGCATCAACAGATTTTAGCATGTTTGGTTTTAAAATACAAAGGAAAGAATGGGGAGGGAGGTGAGGTTAAGCAGTAGCTAAACGTTTTTGGCTTAAATAGTAAGAAATTCCCACTGAAACCATCGTATTCCCGGGTTGCTCAGTTGGACCCGCATCAAGACCTTAGTCAGAGGACGCAGGATTCAAGACCCCTTTCTGGTGTAGATTCTTTCACTTTCCCCATTTCATACATACACAAAAAAGCTACTGAACCCTGCTTTCGTCTGAAGCCCGTTACTAGTCACATGCTTATTCTTTTGTTTTAGCCTCTGTTGAATATTACTTCAAAATCTTCATAGTAATCAGACAGTGACATAAGGTTCTAGTCATCACCCTCTTGTTGAATGTGGGTGCTAACCAGTGCAAGAGCCCTGTTAGAAATTTGCTCTCTGCAGCAAAACCTTTGCTCTAAATCCTTTTAAACACTCTCTTCTTTTGTAAGTCTAAAAGAGAGATATTTTTATTTTATAAAAAGTTTAAATTTGAACTTAGATATAAAGAAAAATAGAGAGGACATTACAGAAAGTTTCCCTATACTCTGCACTCAGTTCCTTAGTAGGATGATACAGTTGCCAAATTAATGAACTAAAGTTGATAAATTTTAGAAAATAGAATCCATAATCTATTCAGATTGCCTTAGTTTTGCCTAATACACCTTTTCTTTTCCAGGATATTGAACCAGCAATGCTAGAGAGGATCTAGTCTAATGATTTTTAAATTGGTGAAATTTATCTCTGGGGACTTCTCTTGGCAACTTTGAGGTTTCTTAAAACCATCCAAAAATGACACTAATTTTTTTTTTTAAAGAATATCTAGGGAAAGCTGATTTTTAATGTTGAGCAGGTGCCTTCCTCCTGCATCACAGGCAGATTCTTTACCACATGAGCCACCACCCTTCCACATACAAGGTCATGTGTAAAGTCCCCTGTATCTTCTGTGTGTTTTCTCTGCTCTGTAACCAAATCCTTCTTGCTGCACCTTTTCATTCATTTTCTCATGAGTTCCCTGCTCATATAACAAGAAAACCAATGATCCAATGCATTGCCTTTGCAGCTGTTCCAATTCTAGAGGCTTTAGTCCCACATAAGGTGGCTATTTTGGCAAAAGGACAATAGAATGGAAGAGGAAAAAGGGAGGGAAAATCTATCTTAAATCTCCACCAAGAAAAAGAGGCCCAGGGTAGTCCCTGGTGGTTCAGTGGTTAGGACTGCACTGGTTTCACTGCTGAGGATGTAGGTTCAATCCCTGGGTGGAGAATTATGACCCTGCAATAAGAAAAAGAGACCTACCCCAACTTTAAGAGGAAATTCACCTTCATTTCTACCACTTCTAGAGAAGGATTCTGAGCAAGAAAATTCAGGGTCATTATTGCAAATAGATGGGGAAACAGTGTCAGACTTTATTTTTGGGGGGCTCCAAAATCACTGCACATGGTGATTGCAGCCATGAAATTAAAAGATGCTTACTCCTTGGAAGGAAAGTTATGACCAACCTAGATAGCATATTAAAAAGCAGAGACATTACTTTGCCAGCAAAGGTCCGTCTAGTCAAGGCTGTGGTTTTTCCAGTGGTCATGTATGGATGTGAGAGTTGGACTGTGAAGAAAGCTGAGTGCTGAAGAATTGATGCTTTTGAACTGTGGTGTTGGAGAAGACTCTTGAGAGTCCCTTGGACTGCAAGGAGATCCAACCAGTCCATCCTAAAGGAGATCAGTCCAGGGTGTTCATTGGAAGGACTGATGCTGAAGCTGAAACTCTAATACTTTGGCCACCTCATGAGAAGTGTTGATTCATTGGAAAAGACCCTGATGCTGGGAAGGATTGGGGGCAGGAGGAGAAGGGGACGACGGAGGATGAGATGGCCAGATGGCATCACCGACTCGATGGACATGAGTCTGAGTAAACTCCGGGAGTTGGTGATGGACAGGGAGGCCTGGCGTGCTGTGATTCATGGGATCGCAAAGAGTCGGACACGAAGGAGCAACTGAACTGAACTGAACTGATGGTATCAATAACTATACATGCGTTAGTACTTCACTACTAGGTATTATTTGGTGATTAGACACCAATGACAAAATGCAAGCTATCAGTAATTAATGGGTATACTAATTTGGCTTTTTTAAGACGCTTGTCCCATTTCAGGTTTTCTTTTCGAGGTCAGCCTTTACAGGTCAAATGAAAACAGATTCTGTTTCTTGTCTGACAAGAAACAAGCGACCACGAAGGGACTCGAACCCTCAATCTTCTGATCCGGAATCAGACGCCTTATCCATTAGGCCACGCGGCCGACTGATAAAGTCATGTTTTCAAATTTGAAAGCTGAAACATGGCACGTTTCTATTTTCAAAGTTCTAATTTCAATTAGAGGATGATTTCATTGATAACATTTCCACCCCAAAGGGCATAAAACTGCATCAAATCCCTGACAACAATACTTAAAATTAATAAATGGTAAGGCGATCAGAAGTGATGCAAACTTTTGAAGACTGTCTTGCCTAAGTCACTGAAAATGATGATGCAATTTTGATGGAAAAATATGAGGCAAGAACTGAAGTCTGCAAGGAAGGAGTGATGACCGCACAAGGAGAAGGAGCTTCAGAATTTGGTATGTTCTGTTCTATTGCAAAGACACAAAGGCACATCCTCCAAGGATAAAAACCTGTAAGCTCAAACAGAAGAGTAGGAGCTAGGGCCTGGACTGAATGAGTCTGAAGAAACACCTTCTGCTGTTTCCTATGAAATTGCTTTAGTTAAATCCTTTACCTTCTAGAAATGGGTTCAATGAGAAGCATTAGATTGGATAATGGTCCCTTGTTGTTTTCCTGTGTGGAAAGACTGTTGGTTCTAGTAGAAGCTGAAGAGTGGGAATCCATACCACGTTGGGCCTGGCCAGCAAGAGCTGTTACACTTGGTTCTCAGCCTCCCATCAACTAATTTCAAGACCCCCTTGCCAAAGGAATGCTTGGGGGCAGTTTCAACCACCAGCAGAAAGGGACCTGTTACAGAACATTTTCTTGCATCTTCAAATTCCTCCTCCTTCAACTCTCTTTCTGCCTACAAAGGCTGCAAGAAAGATGTGCAAGACAATGAAGAGGGATACAAACAGAAATAGTGTGAGTGCTGTCTGGAGGAATTTAGGTGAGGGACTTGGCAAGAAATGAAACCCTCTGTGTCTAGCAATATGGTCTGAAACCCAGCAATGCTTTGTCTAGGAGACACAGCATCTCTGGTTCTGAAAACCCAGAGAAGGAAGACAAAGAAGAGAAGAGGAAGGAAAATGTTCCTGATGATTGCAACATCTCTCTCAAAGAGAATCTTTTTAGCATTGAGGAAAATTCAAGAAATCTGACTTGGGAACTAAAACCTGAAAGATAAAATAAATTGGCTAAATGTGCAAAGATAAATTACTCAGGGAAAGGATAATAATAGGAGCCTGGATAGCTCAGTTGGTAGAGCATCAGACTTTTAATCTGAGGGTCCAGGGTTCAAGTCCCTGTTCAGGCGTGCAACCCTCTATTTTATCTTTACTCACACAGGAATGAGTTCAGGAAAAAGATACCCTGCTTTGTATGAGTATGCATGCATCCTCAGTTGTGTCCAACTCTTTGCAATCCTATTGAAACTTTGCTCGTTGCTTTACAAGAATGAAACGATTGTGTGATGAATTTACCAACCCTAAGGGAAAGTCTTGGGAAATTGTTCAGACTATAGACTGCAGACCCAAAGGTTTGGGTTTTATGTAGTGTTCAGAAGAGAGTCTCTTTCTTCAATTGACCGGGGGTGGGGGGGTGGAAATCAACCAAGACTTCTGAACTCTAATAACAAAGATAAAGTCTTGAAACAAGAAACACAAGACACTTCAGCCAGCCATATGGGAAATAGATTCAAATGACAGCAGCTACATCAGAAATGATAGAGGTTAGAAAGAATGGCACATTTTCCAAGTGCTTAAAGAAAGGAATTGTCAGTCCAGAATACTATATCCAGAGAAAATATCCTTCAGAAATGAAGAGGACTACAAGATAGTCTCAGATAAAGGAAAACTAAGGTAATTTGCTGCCAATGAACTACCTTGAAAGAATGGCTACAGTAAGTTCTCCAAATAGAAAAGAAATAAGAGAAAAAATATTGGATATCAGGAAAGAAACAAACAAAAAACATGGTGAGTACAATGAACTTTCCTTGTCTTGAGTTTTCTTAATTATGTTTGAAACAAAGGTATAACAGTTTTGAAGCAAAAGTATAACTCTGTTGTGGTTCTAATTATATGTGAAAGAAATGTTTAAGACAATTATTTTACAAATGAGGAAAAGTAAAGTGACAAAAAGGAAGGTGAGGTTGCTGCATTTCACTTGAACTGGTAAAATGGTGACACCAGTACACTCTGATAAGTTAAATATCTATAATGGAATTCTTAGAGTAACTACTTTTAAAAACATCTATATAAAGAATACAATAAAAAATAGTATAGATAAATTAATATGAAATTCTAAAATATGTATAAGTGGTCCATAAAAAGGCAAGAAAAAGAGAACAAAAAATAAAAATAACAGAACAAACAAAACAAAAAATTAAAATCCCAGACTTAAGCCCTACATACCAATAATTACATTAAATGTAAATAGTCTAAGGGCACCAATTAAATCCACAGGGTAGATTAGAAAATATGATCAAACTATAAGCTGTCTATTTATAAAAATATTCACCTCAAACATAACCTGTAAATATATAAGTAGTTTGAAATTAAGAGGATTTTAAAAAAATGTCATGCAAATGTTAATCAAAAAAAAGCAGTAGCTATATCAATATCAGATATAGTAAACTTTATAACAAAGAGAAGACAAAGAAGGACATCACATGATAAAAGTGCCCATTCACCAAGAAGGGCATAGCAATTCAAAATATGTATGCACCAAACCACAGAGCTGAAAAATATGCGGAGAAGGAAAAACAAAAACCTGATAGAGCTGAAGGGGAAAATAGGCAAATTTACCAATAAAGTTAGAGACTTCAGTGTCTCTCTCAGAATAATTGATGGAACAACTAAACAGAAAACGACCAAGGAGATAGAAAAACTTAAAAATGCCCTCAGCCACCAGAATCCAATCAACATAGACTAGTTCATCCAATACCAGCAGAGTACAGACACTTTTCAAATCCATCAAATATCCAACATAGAACATATCCTGGGACATAAAACCAACCTTAACAAATTTAATAAACTTGAAGGATACAGTGTGGAATCGAACCAAAAGTCACAGAAAGATGAGGCAGATTTTCAAAGAGTTGAAAGCTAAACAACACAATTCTAAATAACCCACAGAAAAAAGCAGAATCTCAATGGATACAAGAAAAGAAGAAAAAAGTGCCATGTTAGTCATCTAAGTTTTCATTGAGAGAGCCAAAGGGAAAAAGAGCGAAAAAACCTAAGGCAAACAGAAGGAAAAAAATAATAAAAAGCAATAGCCTGTTGACATAGGGGAGCCAGCACCATGGTCAGGAAATCTGGTATTGGTTTGTCTCCCAAGGTCTTGTAGCTCTGGTTCTGAGATCCACAGGGTCCAAGCTGAAGACAAGAACAGACAGCAGGATGATCCAGCGATTTTTTTGCCCCTCAGTATATATGAAATCCGGAATCCTTTACTGAACGAAAGAGCACCAGGGAGGAGATTTGGCCACTGGGCCCGACGTGCAAAATGAACTCGCCATTTGACAAATTATTTCTTTTTTTTTCCATTTATTTTTATTAGTTGGAGGCTAATTACTTTACAATATTGTAGTGGGTTTTGTCATACATTGACATGAATCAGCCATGGATTTACATGTATTCCCCATCCCGATCCCCCCTCCCACCTCCCAATCCACCTGATCCCTCTAGGTCTTCCCAGTGCACCAGGCCTGAGCACTTGTCTCATGCATCCAGCCTGGGCTGGTGATCTGTTTCACCCTAGATAATATACATGTTTCGATGCTGTTCTCTTGAAACATCCCACCCTCACCTTCTCCCACAGAATCCAAAAGTCTGCTCTGTACATCTGTGTCTCTTTTCCTGTTTTGCATATTGGGTTATCATTACCATCTTTCTAAATTCCATATATATTCGTTAGTATACTGTATTGGTCTTTATCTTTCTGGCTTACTTCACTTTGTATAATGGGCTCCAGTTTCATTCATCTCATTAGAACTGATTCAAATGAATTCTTTTTAACAGCTGAGTAATATTCCATGGTGTATATGTACCACAGCTTCCTTATCCATTCGTCTGCTGATGGGCATCTAGGTTGCTTCCATGTCCTGGCTATTATAAACAGTGCTGCGATGAACATTGGGGTGCACGTGTCTCTTTCAGATCTGGTTTCCTCAGTGTGTATGCCCAGAAGTGGGATTGCTGGGTCATATGGCAGTTCTATTTCCAGTTTTTTAAGAAATCTCCACACTGTTTTCCATAGCGGCTGTACTAGTTTGCATTCCCACCAACAGTGTGAGAGGGTTCCCTTTTCTCCACACCCTCTCCAGCATTTATTGCTTGTAGACTTTTGGATAGCAGCCATCCTGACTGGCGTGTAATGGTACCTCATTGTGGTTTTGATTTGCATTTCTCTGATAATGAGTGATGTTGAGCATCTTTTCATGTGTTTGTTAGCCATCTGTATGTCTTCTTTGGAGAAATGTCTGTTTAGTTCTTTGGCCCATTTTTTGATTGGGTCATTTATTTTTCTGGAACTGAGCTGCAGGAGTTGCTTGTATGACAAATTATTTCTTGAGATCCCATTTTCCTCGTGGAAAGGGCAGAGCTTCCCACTTTCAGCCAAAATTTGGTGCGACAGCCAACTCAGGTGCTAGCTTTGGAGGAAATTTTAAATTATCCTTGATGGGCGAAGCAAGAAATCAACCTTGTTTATCAGCTCCCACCCCCCCACCCCCCCACCCCCTGTTGATTCTGAAAGTCAGCCAGGTTTGGCAGTTCTCAGCCTTTGAGGGAGCGAGCTGAGCTGCTTGGGAAAGTTAATGCCAGGAGGGCGATTAGTGTGGATCAAGGCGAAAGAACTTGAGAGCAGAATGCAGGGAACGATAAGGAAAGGCAGGCTGAGACATGGTGGAGTCCGGGGCTGCCGCCGCCACAGGAAGGTGGAGGAGCAAAAAATTGGACGAACGCTTAGGCTGACAAAAGTCTGTCTGGGAGGAGAGGCGCTGAGCTGCCCGTCTCTGCTGCGCTTCCCCTGGGTACTTGGAAAGCTCACAGGTCCATTCTCGATAACACTGATTTAAAGAGCTGTAACACTGATTTATTTAAGATCTATAACACGGTCTGTCCTCCGAGAGCCGTGACCCACCAAGGGGCTTTAATGTCCGTCACTCCAAATTTTTGTTGTGACGAGACAAAGAACCGAGGAACATACACTCGCGTGACAACATTGTTAGGATACAAAACAGAGGAACTATATATGAAATGAATTTTGCATAAAACTGATATTTTTTATGTTAGGTTCAAGTTATAATTTCCTTGTTTTTTCTGAAATGCCCAGATTCTGATAGTGCATCTTCCGTGTGATCCATTTACACCATGACAGATGATGTCCACTGGCTCTGGTGATTTCTCTGAGATTATCAGGCTATAACGTTCATTTTGTTTCCCTCTGTCTTTAAACAAGGCTGTGGAAAATGGAATGAGGAACATGTGAAAACCCTCACAGTTAATGGAGAAACTCCACATCTTCTTGGTTTCTCTTTGCTTTGGAAAATGAACATTCACTGTGTTGATGATAGATACTGGGTTTTGGGAGTGGGAGTTTTCATCACTCAAGCCCAAGTGTGATGTTTCCAGTACACTCCACGCTCATATCACAGACAAAGTCTTCTTACTCACATTTTTGTATTTTTTTATCAAAATATTTGCAAGAATCCTATTGGTGCTAATCTGTTTTCACCTGTGTTGAATTTCTAAGACACAGCTCAACAAAATGATACAGTTTTTCAAGAAATTAAAGTTTCAGAACCAAGAGCTTTAATTTATCTTATACCATTGTATATGTTTGCACCCTAGTGTATTTAAAATATACAAAGAATATCATCCACAAGTAGATGTATATATTTTAACCCATTAAAAATAATCTCGATTTTATTGACATGAATAGGAATGACTGAACTGAACTGAACATGAACTCATTTTATTGACATGAATATCAATTTTATTGACATGAATATGAATGAACTCAGCTGAACTGAACTGAACTGAACATGAATCACTTCAGTTCCGGCGTTCATTCGTGTCGACTAAAAAAAAAAGAAAAAAAAAAAAGAGAGAGAGCCTGCGGGCACTTTTCCGCCGGAAGATCCCCTTCGTTTTGCTCGACTGTCGCGGCTTTCGGAGCACTTCGTTGCTCTTTCCCCGCGTCGAGTTTCTATTTTCGGTGGATCCGGGTGGTATTGGTGGTTTCCTACCGCGGGGCAGCCGGGCCCACACCGTCCCGATACCCACGCGCCAGTGGTAGGAGAAGCGGTCAAAATAGAAACAGAATCTGCTTGCGTCTTTAGATTTCAGCACCAAAGGTATAGGTAGAAGTGAGTGTTTTTTTCCTGTGTTGAGCTTGGAATGCAAGATATGAAAGGTAAGCCAGTAACCAAGTATCTTTAACATAAGATGGTTTTCAGAAGCTCACTTAACTTCCCTCTAAATAGTTTGGTGTGTCAGTTGTCAGCACTTTAATCTCAGGGCCAAGAGGTTCAGACTCTGTTCCGGTTAGAATCCCGTTCTTTGTCCCACTTGGTTTTTGTCTTCCTTCTGCTATTGCAGTCGTCTCGGTGACGTCGATGTTCACAGCAGGAGATGAGGGATTTCACCGAAACCCATTGGGTTATGTTTTTACTTTCTATGTGTACAGGACTATAAGGAGGAAAAGGTTCAGTTCAGTTCAGTTCAGTCGCTCAGTCGTGTCCGACTCTTGCGACCCCATGAATCGCAGCACGCCAGGCCTCCCTGTCCATCACCAACTCCCGGAGTTTACTCATGTCCATCAAGTCGGTGAAGCCATCCAGCCATCTCATCCTCTGTCGTCCCCTTCTGCTCCTGCCCCCAATCCCTCCCAGCATCAGGGTCTTTTCCAATGAGTCAACACTTCACATGAGGTGGCCAAAGTATTAGAGTTTCAGCTTCAGCATCAGTCCTTCCAATGAACACCCAGGACTGATCTCCTTTAGGATGGACTGGTTGGATCTCCTTGCAGTCCAAGGGACTCTCAAGAGTCTTCTCCAACACCACAGTTCAAAAGCATCAATTCTTCGGCGCTCAGCTTTCTTCACAGTCCAACTCTCACATCCATACATGACCACTGGAAAAACCATAGCCTTGACTAGACGGATCTTTGTTGGCAAAGTAATGTCTCTGCTTTTTAATATGCTATCTAGGTTGGTCATAACTTTCCTTCCAAGGAGTAAGCATCTTTTAATTTCATGGCTGCAATCACCATGTGCAGTGATTTTGGAGCCACAAAAACTAATGTCAGCCACTGTTTCCCGATCTAGTTCCCATGAAGTGATGGGACCAGAAGCCATGGTCTTGGTTTTCTGAATGTTGAGCTTTAAGCCAACTTTTTCACTCTCCTCTTTCACTTTCATCAAGAGGCTTTTTAGTTCCTCTTCACTTTCTGCCATAAGGGTGGTGTCATCTGCATATCTGAGGTTATTGATATTTCTCCGGCAATCTTGATTCCAGTTTGTGTTTCTTCCAGCCCAGTGTTTTTCATGATGTACTCTGCATATAAGTTAAATAAGCAGGATGACAATATACAGCCTTGACATACTCCTTTTCTTATTTGGAATCAGTCTGCTGTTCCATGTCCAGTTCTAACTGTTGCTTCCTGACCTGCATTTAGGTTTCTCAAGAGGCAGCTCAGGTGGTCTGGTATTCCCATCTCTTTCAGAATTTTCCACAGTTTATTGTGATCCACACAGTCAAAGGCTTTGGCATAGTCAATAAAGCAGAAATATATGTTTTTCTGGAACTCTCTTGCTTTTTCGATGATCCAGCGGGTGTTGACAATTTGATCTCTGGTTCCTCTGCCTTTTCTAAAACCAGCTTGAACATCTGGAAGTTCATAGTTCACGTATTGCTGAAGCCTGGTTTGGAGAATTTTGAGCATTACTTTACTAGCGTGTGAGATGAGTGCAATTGTGTGGTAGTTTGAGCATTCTTTGGGATTGCCTTTGTACACACTTTCTATGTGTACAGGACTATAAGGGGGAAAAGCTTAGGAGAGCTAAATCTGTATTCCTTGAAGAACAGTTTGATCGCATTCCAGAGAAAAACAGAACCAATACCTGGAGGTGCCGGGGATTGAACCCAGGGCCTCATACATGCAAAGCATGCGCTCTACCACTGAGCTACACCCCCTTGCTGGCTACCTTCTTGCTAATACTTTTCTGGAAATTAATCTTATTTCCTAAGGCTCTGGGTTCCTGAGCATCTTGACAGTAGTGTTTAATGCCAAGTTTTAGGCCAGAGACCCTCAGAAACCAAAGAAGTATACTGATGCTCTAGCGTATAGAGGTTGTGCCAGGGATTGAGCCCGGGGCAAGGCAAAAGATTGGAACTTATCAGATAACCACAAGAAGTTTCCACTGTGGCCTTAAAACATGGTTGGGGTCTCCTATTACGCTTGACAAGAAATTAAATCAAGTTACAGTATCTGGCTCTTAGATTTCCTCCAAATATGTCTTAGTGGCTCAGTGGTAAAGAATCGGCCGGCCAATGTAGGAAGTGCAAGAGACGTGGGTTTGATCCTGGGTCAGGAAGATCCCCTGCAGTAGGAAATGGCAAACTACTCCTGTACTCTCGCCTGAAAAATTCCATGGACTAAGGAGCCTGGCAGGCCACAGTCCACGGGGCACCAAGAGTCAGACATGACTGAGTACACATGCACAAAAATGTCTTAAACTGAGACATCCAAGGCCATTGAAATTCAGCTTCTTTCTAGCCTAAAACGCTCCATGGTATTTGCTGTTTGTTTGTTCCATTGGAATATTAAGGACTAGATTTGATGGAGGAAAACCACAACCAATAAAACACCTTAGAGTGAAACATTCAGCCTTGCAGTGTAAGGGGCTTTTTTTCCCCCCCTCTTCTAACCTATGCACCTGGGTAATTCAGCGGACCCACCAATAATCCAAAATCTCTTCTTCATAAGGCATGAATGAAACAACAGCTTTAGCAATGGAGAAGAGTGTTAGACTATGAGAGTGAGACCAAAGACAAACAGCCACAAGATATTAGGCTCAGTCATTCAGTTATTTAGGAAGGCAGGAAAAGCTATGTCATTACAAATGGAAAAAACTGCAGGAAATGTTTTAAAAATTCTTTTGGAAATGGGAGAAAGATTGGAAATGGAGAAGATGAGCAAGCTTTGCTCTTGTTAAACTCAAGATCTATGTGGTGCACACTTGTGAGAATATTACATGGCAAACTCAGTTACTCGCAGCCTTGGATTTGTGAGTAATCAGTAGACACAAGGATGTGGATGGTGGGTAAAGACAGAAAAGTGTGCTCATTAGTGATATTCGTAGGAAAATAAGTTTGTTCCTGGACATTTCTTGAATACTGGGATTTACTATGATTAAAACCATGTTCTTTGAACTACACAAGATGACCACAAGAAAACACATTTTCTGACAGTAGATTTCTAGTGGTTAACACCTTCTCCTTCTGGTTTGCCCATTAATGAACTTTTGCCAATATTCACAAAATAATTTTGAATTCCTCTTGAAATTGGAAGAATATAATTTGCCTGACAGACTTGTACCTTCAGTAGTTTTTAGCTCGTGAACTGCTAAGGAGAATTATTGTGACTGGTGCTATAAAATATGATGCTTTCCAATATTAAGAAGGTTTGCAGAAACACTTCTGGGTCATAACGTGTTGCACCTGGAGAAAACTGCCTGTCTATTGGAGTCTCAGGGATTCATAATAATAAGGTATACTTTTTTTTCTTTTTGCCCATGAACAAGCTGGGAATTTTAAAAATTAAATATTTAGAGCTATAAACATGTTGAATAACTATTTTGTACACCTGAAACTAATATGATATTGTAAATCATCTATATTTCAATTTAAAAAAATCTAGACTATGGATTCATTTAATACAGAATTCTTATGAGGAATTAAACTTGTAAACTGAGAGCCAGAACACACTCATGCCACATATACTCAATTCAGAAAAGCTGAAAGTCAATGACATACAGGTTTAATACTGCACTGTCCAAAATGGTAGCCACTAGCCACCTTGAGTATTAAACACTTGAAAAGATGAGATGTGCTTTAAGTGTAAAATATATACCAGATCTCAAAGACTTAATATGATATTTAAAATTTAACTGATATCACTAATAATTTTTATTGACTACTTATCTAAGTGATGTTTGATATACCAAGTCATTTATATAGTCTTCTTAAATTAAGACCATCTATTTTTATTTTTAATGTGACTACTACAAAATTAAAAGTTATAAAAGTGACTCATTTATGGCTTTATTATATTGCTATTGGACAGCCATAGCTACAAGAAGATATTATATGTTTAGGTGCTATTCTGGGAGAACACCAGAGCCATATGTGTGGACATGACATGAAGCATTTACTTGCATGATTTCCTTTGATAGTTATAGTATCCTTTTTGACATAGACATTATTAGCCTTATTTTTAAGATATTGAATATAAAACTAATTATATTTTGTGAATTACCCAAGACCTCTCACTTCAATAGAATATAAAGGGATCATTACTGAATTAGGCAATAAAATACTAAATGATGCTGTTTGTCCAATCAAATGTTTCTTAATGAGATAAAATGCAAGCTTCTGAACTGAGGAGGGATAGGTAGCTAATGGATAGTTTCTAACACCAAGTTCCTGTATAGTGAATGTCCCTATATTGCCCCCTATTGCTTCTAAGTTTGTACCAATTTTCCATTTGCAACTTGATGCAGTTCTGATCTTGAAATATTGTTGATTATTTTCTTCTGACATAATGGCCAAGAATTGTTAGTAGAAAACAGACACTGTGAAACTGAAACAGAAGTTCAAAAAGAAGAAAATAATTCAAAATGACACAAGGGATAACAGAGTTTCAAAGGAAAAAAGTTGAAATAAAAAGGAAAAAAATGTATTTGTATCTGAGTCTTGATGACTTTACTGTCCATTTGCTTCCATTTTTCAGTATTCTTGGTCCCTTTGTGAAAGTTCAACAGAATAATTCTTAAAGAAGTGCTTATTTTCATTCTTTCCTGGATAATAAAATAGAAATAAGATGTGCAAATTCTAGATAGAGGCACAAGATTGAAAGAATGTCTTGTCAAAAAGAAAACTTGGGATGGTCTTGTAATTGTTTAAAAGTTTGAGAATGTTCACCAAAGCTCCTATTCCAATAGTTTAAAAAGGGGGTGGACTCAAGATGAAAAATCATATTTTCTGATTGGAAATTTTTTCTTGTGCATACCACTTCCACATATATACACTTATACAGTGTAGTAGTTCTTTTTCTACAGCTTCCCCCACCACCACCACCAATTTTTGTGATTAAAAAGATCACACACACGTTGAGTGTGTGCACAAGTGTGTGCACAACTCGACAGCACAAGTTCCTGAAAGCGCCGCATGACGAAAGAAGGAGAAACACTCAAGAAAGTTACAGTGGGGATCAGGGGACCAACACCACCACGAGGTGAAGGTGCCCAGACTGATCTCAAGCCTGCTTTATTATACTTTTTGAGACTTGCTTGTACGTGTTTACATGAGCATAGAAGGCCAGGTGGCCTTCAATGATAATCCTATGCAGTTAACAATTAACATTTTTGTATCCCTGTTTTTCTGCCTCAAGGACAAGGACCCAGTTAATCTTTATGTGCCCCCCAGGCGCCAAAGATAGGAACAGTCTGTTGACAGCTTTCCATCCCCAGGCATACATCCTGCTTTCAAGATGTTTTTTGTTCCTTCTTGGATTCCTTCAGGAGTCACATACTGAGTCATGTCCTCTCAGCAAGATTGTTTAATTCTTTTGCCAGGGCTTTTAGTAGGCCCATCTCCTACACACACATGAAAGCAGAAATGAATTGTAAGTGCAAGAGGTTGTAGCATATCGTAATTTCTTAGCTCCTAGGAAAACAATTCCCTGGGTTTTAAAACTTTAAATAAAAGACCCCAGTGGAGTAGCAACCAAAAGACAGCAAGACACACACATTCTTTGATTGCGTTAGTGAAAATGCCGTAAACATTGTTGTCAGATGTAGACTCTAGGGGTTGCAATACAACTCTTATCTGACGAGTTGCTAACTACAGGAAAGTAAAACCGAACTGCCGAAACCCGGGATCGAACCAGGGACCTTTAGATCTTCAGTCTAACGCTCTCCCAACTGAGCTATTTCGGCCACTTGTGAGCAATATACTTACTTGTTTCCTCAAAATAGCGGAATTTTCATTCGTGAGGGCTAAACTTATCTCGTTCAATATTGCGCATTCATTCTCCCCCATATATCCTGGCTCCCCTGAAATCCATGTCTAAAAATAGGATCCAATTCTAGGAGACAGTGGATGGGTTGATAGAAAAGAAGGGAAGTAAAAGGAGAGAAAGAGATGAAAAACAAAAAGCTGCATATATTTCTGCTTGGTCTCTTTCGGCTACTCCACTAACTAAAAGACTGCTCAGAAAACTGAGGGAATTCAGAATGAAATTATCGACTCATCTTTCAATTCTTTTTCTGTCTTGCTCTTCAATGACAAGGCTGAAAGGATCATTGGGCACGTTAATGTGGAGACCGGCTCCTTGCTTCGGCTGGAAGAAATTCCGAAGGAGCCAATTCTTCTCTTTTATCCACTCTCTTTTCCTGGCTTTCCTTATGCTGACACGTGGCCGGTTAGTGCCGGGACCAGAGAATAGAAACCGGAACCACTTAAAGGCAATCCGTCGGATAATGTGTTTATTTCCATGTGAGCAAGCAAAACGTGTTTTTAAAACGAGAAAAGTAGATGCATGTGTATGGTTTCCAATCCTCTCATAAAGAAAGGATACACCACTACTGAACGACACCTCTCACAACAGAAAGATCCCGAGGATCCTTTTTGAAATAGTAATCATATTTCTGAGGAAGTCTTCAAAGATTGGATAGTTGGCCGGATACAAAAGCCATTGTTTCAAACCCCACTATTTGTTAAACCTTTAAATTATATCCTCTTAAACTGCGACCCGGAGAAGGCAATGGCACCCCACTCCAGTACTCTTGCCTGGAAAATCCCATGGACAGAGGAGCCTGGTAGGCTGCGGTCCATGGGGTCACTAAGAGTCGGACACGACTAGGCGACTTCACTTTCACTTTTCACTTTCCTGCATTGGAGAAAGAAATGGCAACCCACTCCAGTGTTCTTGCCTGGAGAATCCCAGGGACGGGGGAGCCTGGTGGGCTGACGTCTGTGGGGTCGCACAGAGTCTGACACGACTGAAGTGACTTAGCAGCAGCAGCAGCAGCAAGCTGCGACCCTGGGAGAAATGGAAGGGTAGCAAACCAAATAACACCGTTTCTGCTCTTAAGACATTTCATCCCATCAGTTCTTTCCAAGGTTCCCTCCCCAGCAGGAACCCCAACTGCCTGGAGGCATTTTTTCTGCAACCACCAGGAAAGATTTCCCAGTGGAACTTTTTCCCTGACTTCAACTTCTCTCCTTTTCTCTTTCCTATTCTTATAAAATTTTTCAGTTCTTCTCCTCCTTAAGAAAAGATGAACTACAGTCTGAGAGAAGGTATTTCAATGCTTATGTTTAAGGAAAGACCATTATCTGTGAAGAACTTTTACAAAACACTAAGAAAAAGATTAAAATCTCATTAAGAACAAATTAACAGGCAGGTCACAAAAAGAGAATACCCAAAATAACCAATAAGCAATTTAGAAGGTGCCCAACATAATATGCTTTGAGGGAAATGTAAATTTAAAAACTGAATGAAATAATACTTCTCTTCACCCGAATCAATTACCTTAAGAGAAAGGATAACATCAAGAGCTGCTGAGCATGTGGAGCAACTGAATAGTCACTCTCATACTGCTGATGAGACTGTAAACTGGTGCACACACATTAGGAAACTATTTGGAAATATAGACTAAAATTAAATATACATATAAGCTATGCCCCCCCCCAATAAAAAAACTCCTCAGCTGCATTTACACCCAAGAGAATAGCATGAGTATTTTCCTTGAAAGACATATACAGGAATGCTAGTGACCACATTAGACATTTCAGATCAAAACTAGGAGCAGTCTAAATATACATCAACAGTAAAATGGATTAAAAAGTTTTGATGCATAGTATTCATACAATGGATTACTACGAACAGCGAAAAAAGAACTACCTATACTAGCAACAATATGGATGTATCCAACTTAAAAAAAATGAATGAAAAATCCATATTCAAATCAGTACATATTGTATGATTCTACTTATATTATTTCAAAACACACTATGGTGATAGAAGTTAGAACTATGGTGATAGAAGTTAGAGAGTGGTATTGATTGGGATGAGTCACAAGGAAGCTACTGTGGGTTGAAATATCATCTATCTTTGCCAAAGCTATTGGTTACATGGCATGTAACCCATCAAGCTGAATAATTAAATTTCATCCATTTTTGTTTATATTAATTAAGCCTCAATTTAAATAACAAAAAAAAGAAAAGAAGAAAAAAAAAGATCTCCTTGGATACCTCTTTGCCTCCATTACATCTTATCTCTTTATTAGTATTTGAATTTCAGATTGTGGTCTGCAGGCTGGTATCTGGCTAAGAATTGTTTCTTACCCATCTGAGGGCATGAGGAACTTTTTATATAAAATGGACAGTACCGGGACATAGGACTCCTTTTGTTGAATACAGTAGAAACAATTTCAGGGGCTTTCAGAATTTCAGAAATAATAATCTCTGGAATAAGAAAATAACAGTACCTGAGAGGCACCTGCCAAGTGAATTTTAATAAAAATTAATAAAATGTGTAGGGCTTCCCAGGTAGCTCAAATGATAAAGAATCTGCCTGCAATAAAATGTGTATATCTGGACAAGTTCTCAAATTTCAGTCTCCAATTCAGAAAGAGTTGAGCTTTTTGCCTTTAGCTAAAATTTGGTGGGAGTGTAAATTCAGATACAAGTCTTTAGACAGCTTCCTCTAAAAAATATTTTAGATTCTCTTACAGATTCTTTCTCCCTCAGCATTCCTCTACCAATCCAGAGTTTTACCCCCATGGCCAGCTGTGCACCTCGCCCCCAATCAGACCAAGTCTCAGCTTATGCAGGGGAAAGGCTGAGCTGGAAACTTAAGTAAAGAAATTAGAATGCAGTGTGAAAATTTACACGAGTGTCTCAACACAGAGATTAAAATGCGTGGAAATGCAACTATAAGTGTGCAAAACTGTGCAAATTCCATCGAGGAGCACATAGGATGAAGGAGAGGAGCCCAGCTGACCTGAAAAGGAAGAGGCGGAGTGGGGTGAAGTGCAGGAAGAAAAGGAGAAAAGGGACAGAAAGGAAGTGGGCAGAAGAAAAGCATCCTCAAAATTATTAGGATTTGAGGGAGGTTGGTGGTCCAGGCTCCATATCTTTCCGTCTTTTCGTCCAGGTATGAGAGGAGAGATTGTTCTCTCAAAGGATGTAGGCTTGTTGCAGAAGAGGATCTGGCTCCTCTAGTCCAAGACTATCTTGGCTTTGGGAGCGCCTTGCAGCTCTTTGCATCATCGGATGGACAAGTGGAGTGCCTTGGGGACGTACTTGAGGTGAGTTTTCTTTTAATGTTCCAGAACCGCTGGGATGGGTAGCTTGGAAGCTGAACAGATGCCTCGGTTTTCGCGCTTGGACGCTGTGGGAGAGTCGACCTGTGGCAGCTGCAGCTTTGAGATCCAAGGAAGCGTCTTACTTCTTAAGGTTTTGTTTGAAACGTGAAATATGAGAAAGTTTCTGTTGCTCACTCCACACAGTTCTGAATCTTTCTCCTGAAGAAACTCTTCCTAACATTTGCAACAGGCTCCTTTACTCCTTACATGATGCCAGGAGGAGTCTCAAAGGAGTCTGAAGAGCAGAACAGGAACTGAAGACCTTGGTTGCAGAAAGCCAGTCACAGAACAAAGAGTGATACCTACAGTGGAAACCACTCTCCCCTCACTCCTAGTACAGGCACAAAGGCAATATAGAGGACTCCTTCACAAGCCAAGGGGATGACCTCAAAATTGGCTGTACAGATGACTTGTGACAACTGATGGACAGTTACAGCTTCCTCTGGAGATTAAGAAAAGGAGAGGGTGCATTATGGAAGACTTCCAGGTTTCCTGGCTTCTGTAGATGGAAAAAGAGACTGCTTTCTGAACATTTAGCAGATTTCTTGCCTGGTTTTCCCTTGTGTGGCTGAAATTTTTTTTTTTAAGTGCATCCTCCTGTGGATCTATTTAGGCATTGTGAGGCCAGAATCTGAAACTGTACAAACAGCTCTAACCTGGAGATATGCGTTGTTCAGTAGTTTGGAAGGAGGGTGTCCCTGGAGAGTACGTAGATTGAGGTTGAAACGGATGTATTGGGATTGGGAGTACAAGAGTTCATTATCTATCTGTAGAAAACAAAGAAATGAGTTTTCCCCTGGATTGATTTTGGACCCTGGAGTTCAGAATGTTTGCCATTTCAGACTGCAAACTTTCCTAAAATACCCGTGTGTGCTAAGTCTCTTCAGACTCTTTGTAACCCCATGGATTGTAGCCCGCCAGGCTCCTCTGTCCATGGGCTTCTCCAGGCAAGAATACTGGAATTGGGTAGCCATGCCCTCCTCCAGAGGATCGGATCAAACCCATGTCTCTTATGACTCCTGCATTGGCAAGTGTTCTTTACCACTAGTGCCACCTGGGAAGCCCCTTAGAATACCCAGAAAAATACTATTTCCCTTTATAGATTTCTGCTGAGGTGACTGCCATCTTTTCCTCATTTATCATTTGTTTGTAGCTAAACAACTTTTATGTAAGCTCCAGAGTTTGAGGGTCTCTGATGGAAAAAGTGACCACCAGTGCATCAAGTTGTCAACTACTGGCAGTGAAGTCTAGTGAAATATTTTAGTGAAATCTTCTTCAGCCTCCTGCAACCTGGGTTAGGAAGGAGCTAGAATAAAAGAACCACAAAAGAACTTCAGTGATTAACTTTCTGACAAGGACTCAGGTGGCCTGTCCATTAGGTCAACACAGACCACCATTTGCTGATACTTTCAGATTCCATACAAGTGGGAATTGGATGGTTGGGAAAACTGCTACTTGCTTTTTATAACTTTTTGGTGGTGGTGACTGCTGAGAATGCTTAGAGAGATTCGGTCAATAACAGAGCTAACAATGGGTAACCTTAGTGAATGGGCACGATTCCTTCCTGTGTAAGGTTAAGAAAGAATTGCCATAGCCAAGAAGACTGAGTTTGACAAAGATATTTCAGGCAGCAAGAGGTCTTAGGGTATGTGGGCAAGAAGAATATGTGAAAATGTGGGTACTGGGGATGGAAACCAGTGTCTTATGCATGCTAAGCATGCATTCTATCACTGAGCCATACCCCCAGGTCCTCATTGAGTTCTCAGAAGACTTTTCATACCTTCTAGTGACCAGCATTGCATCTGAAGACCAAGTTATCAAAACAAAACAACCTTAAGTTCAATTCTGCTATTTCTAAACTCCTTAGCTTTATCCTCTCTCAGGCATGGTTGTTCCAGGAGAAAGAAACCTTAATGATAGAAAGAAAGGCACTGTTCCTGATTTGCAGTCAGCGTGTGAGGAACTTGCCTCCAAGTTGGATTCCCATCAGATTAGATTGCCTGAATTGCACTTCCATTCCATCACTTGGGTGAGTCCTCGGATACAGCGTTCTCCTGCAATCTTTTTGAATATTATTCTCTGTATTCTTTTGACTCTTGGATACATTGCACAGTCCAAAAAATAAAATAAAATTTACTTAAGTGCATGTTAAAATACTCCAAAATTGAATATGAATAGAAAAAATCTAACTCTATTTCAAAAGGATAATATAACCTTATCCAAGAGAAAAATAGAGAACCCATCCAAGTCAATGTTTTACACAGTACTTTATCCCAATTATAAAGACAAGAAAAAAAGCAAACAAATTGTAACCCCTATGTAGAAGGGTTATTGTTTGTAGTGTTAAGGGTATGTCAATTCTGATATTTTGTGTGAATTTTACTTTTATTTGGTATGTGTGAATTTACCTTTGTGTGATTGGGGAAATGAATACATATATTGTTGAAGTTCAGGGGTTTCACTATGGGGTGAAGAGGTAAGTAACAAGTAACTGTTGGCACTGGATAGGAAATGTATATGTGTGTGTGCATGCATGTATGTATGTGTATCTGTCATTTTCCCTCTAGATCTAATAGGGCTAGGAAAGCTAATACCTCAGTATCAATAAGTAATGCTAGCCCAATATCTTGATTTTTGAATATTGATCCCCACTAAAAGGAAACGGAGCTACTAGTAGGATTCACAGACTCTAGGGCTGGACCAGAGATAGTGTAAGATGTACCTGAGATGCCTTTCCATACTATAATAAAAGTGCTCAAAAATCATGAGGATAATTCAAAAGGATCCAGAAACCAACCTGAAGGGCCTCTCACTGGTCAGATCAGGGGCACTTTGAGATGAATAATGACAATAAATGATTACAACCCTTGGATACTTAAATGAATGAATATGGAAGAAGAAAATTTTTTCCTTACAGTGGTATGCCAACTAATAAATGCAAGGGAAATAATGAAGTTTTAAAATCACCATTTAGCCACCATCAGAATAATAGATTCTGGCAAATACATAAATCAGTGCTAAAAGCATAGGAGAAATTTTGATAAGGATCAGAATATTTATATAGTCTCAGGGTATCCCTTCCTGATTACTTGTTAATTATAAGAGGGAAAATAAGTTTACAGGGAAAGAAACCTATTAGACACAGCTTTAACCAACTGATCAAAACTGACATCACTAATGATATTAGACAAGACTTCTTATTAGCATTAAATGTCCTGAATTTAATCACTGTGCTGTGGCAAGGAAGTGTGCTTGCTTTTAAGATATATAGGAAATACTCAGAGATCAAACCCAGGTCTCCTGCATTGCGGCAGATTCTTTACTGTCTGAGACACCAGGAAGCCCCCAATATCATTAAGATATATAGGGGAAAGAGGTAAATTGGGAGGTTGGGATTGACATATACACATTACTATATATCAAATAGATAACTAACAAGGACTGTTAGCATAAGAAACTCAATAGCATGAGAAACTCAATACTCTGTATTGACCTACATGGGGAAAGAATCTAAAACAGAGTGGATATATGTATAGCTGATTTACTTTGCTGTACAACAGAAACTAAGACATTATAAATCAACTATACTCCAAAAAAATCTTTTTAAAATAACCATGTTAAAAAAAGAACTATATACTGATGTATAAAATAAAAAGGTTATGATGGAAGTATTTAAGAAGATTGTGGATAAAAAGATATAACACCTGAAAATTGCTCTCAGTTTAGAAAAATATACTTTGTCTGAGTAATTGTATATTCCACAGTTGTTGGTTACTGAGGGAGAGGCAACCCAGTGTTCTGAAATGACCCCAAGATTTGGACAGTATGTGCTTCCCTAGTGGTTCCCATTATATTGAAAACATTGCTAAGCAGAGACAAAGATGAAAATTTCCCAATTTACATTTGAATTTAAGAAATGTTTTGCCCTATTTTCCCTGTTAATATGATGGCACACTTCTTTTGAGTTTGGGGGATCTTTGCAGAGTAGACTGAATAATGGCTCCCAAAGATAGCAGGTCCCAAGCCCCAGAATCTGTGGATGTTACCTTATATAGAAAAAGGTCTTTGCAGCTTTAATTATATTAACGATCTTAAACTGGGGAGATTACTTTGGATTATACGGCTAGGCCCAAAGTAATCACAAGTGTTTTTAAAAGAGAAGGGCAGAGGGATTTCACATATAGAGAGGAGAAGGCAGTGTGACCACGGTGGCAGAGATTGGAGCAAGGCCGCCACAGGCTAAGGAATGCCACCAGCCACCAGAAGTTGAAAGAGGCAAGATTGGGCACACACACCCCAGAGCCCCTGGAGGGAGCACCACTGGCCAATACCCTGATGTCTGTCTAGTGATACTAATTTTGGATTTCTTGCCTCCAGAAGGGTAAAGAACAAATTTCTGTCGTTTTAAGCCACCAGGTTTATGCTAACTTGTTATGGCCTCTGTCGGATACTAATAGACTTGTGCTCTGCCAGCTACCTTGAGAGGTTTTGAGGGTCATGAAGTCTAAAGAGTGCACCACCGAAACGAATGTCCTAGGTTCTTGTGAGCAGGCAACGAATAAAGGAATAAAGAAAAAACACAGTTTAAGCCACAGTTGGAGGTGCCGGGGATTGAACCCGGGGCCTCGTACATGCGAAGCACGTGCTCTACCACTGAGCTACACCCCCTCACTGAATCACCAGCTGTGAGGTTTCTTCAGGAAATAGCTCACCACATTCTGTGGGCCTCTCCCCAACTGGTGTTTGTTGTTTTAGCAGTATTATGTGTTGCAGCAGGATTTATGACTTTTTTAAGACAAAGGAGACGTCAGGGAGTTGTGAAGGATACTGATTCTTTCTTTAGCAAATAAAACTTGAAGTGGAACAAAAAATACTGAAAATGTGTCAGAAAATTGATCGAGTTTTCCGTAGACAAAACACTTCTTGCTATTTGATGTTTGCTTTACAGGAATGTTAAGGACAAGATTTTAATGGGAAAACCCCAGGTGAAAATAAAAATCACCATCAATTCGTTCAGCGATTCATTCCCAACACTCTATTCATTTTTATTACATCCTGAAGGCAACTAAGAAGGTTCATAGAATGGTCTAGGAGAATGGTGCTCAAGGTATGAATTAAGCGGGCAGATTCAGGGATGGAAAGAAGTGTGGAATTTTAAAAGCAAGTTAGTAGGTAGTTAGATACAGGTTGGAGAGACCTATTGGATTTACAGAGCAAGAAACAAAGTGGGAGGCACATAAAAGAGAGCCCCATCATTCAAGAAATAGGAAGAAAAGCAAAAAAGAAGTTAATTGTTCTTTTGCACCCTTGGCAATGAAAGTAAGGAGCCCTAAAAACTGGACCAAGCTGTGCACCCTGCGTTAACCACATGTTGCTTTCATTGTATTGGCATATAATCTTTTGAAATTTCTACCCTATATTTGCTATGGTTTTCTCATACTAAGTTTCTGACTTTTCCACTCAATCCTCTTCTCTCTTAAATTACAGAGGTAAATTTCCTTGGAGAAGTCTATGATTGGAAAGGGGGAAAAATTCCATCTGGACCTGAGCCCTAATGTAATACATAAAACCAATGGTGAAAATTCATGATATTCTTTTACATGTTTAGTCTGTATTCACCTTTTGCAACTTGATGAATTCCTGTACTTCAGTTCAGTTCAGTTGCTCAGTCGTGTCTGACTCTTTGTGACCCCATGGACTGCAGCACGCCAGGCTTCCCTGTCCATCACCAACTCCTGGAGCTTGCTCAAACTCATAACCATCGAGTTGGTGATGCCATTCAACCATCTCATCCTCTGTCATCCCCTTCTCTTCCTGCCTTCAATCTTTTCCAGCATCAGTGCCTTTCCCAAAGAGTCAGTTCTTTGCATCAGGTAGTCAAGTATTGGAGTTTCAGCTTCACCATCAGTCCTTCCAATGAATATTCAGGACTAATTTCCTTTAGGATTGGCTGGCTGAATCTCCTTGCAGTCCAAGGGACTCTCAAGAGTCTTCTCCAACACCACAGTTCAAAAGCATCAATTCTTCAGCACTCAGTTTTCTTTATAGTTCAACTCTCACATCCATCCATGACTACTAGAAAAACCATAGCTTTGACTAGATGGACCTTTGTTGGCAAAATAATGTCTCTGCTTTTTAACAAGCTGTTTAGGTTGATCATAACTTTTCTTCCAAGGAGCAAGTGTCTTTTAATTTCATGGCTGCGGTCACCATCTGCAGTAATTTTGGAGCCTAAGAAAATAAAGTCTGTCATTGTTTCCACTGTTTTCCCATCCATTTGCCATTAAGTGATGGGACCAGATGCCATGATCTTAGTTTTCTGAATGTTGAGTTTTAAGCCAACTTTTTCACTCTCCTCTTTCACTATCATCAAGAGGCTCTTTAGTTCTTCGATTTCTTTCATAAGGGTGGCATCATCTGCATATCTTAGGTTACTGACGTTTCTCCCGGCAATCTTGATTCCAGCTTGTGTTTCATCCAGTCCAGCATTTCTCATAATGTACTCTGCATATAAGTTAAATAAGCAGGGTGACGATATACAACCTTGACGTACTCCTTTTCCTATTTGGAACCAATCTGTTGTTCCATGTCCAGTTCCAACTGTTGCTTCTTGACCTGCATCAGATTTCTCAGGAGGCAGGAAAGGTGGTCTGGTATTCCCATTTCTTGAAGAATTCTCCAGTTTGTTGTGATCCACACAGTCTTATGGTTGGAGCATGTGAATGCATTTCTCTTAACACAGTAGATACAAGTGGCAAAAAGACATCATAAAATTGTACTTTGAAAACAAAAAGAGAAAAAATATGTCAACAGAATAGAAAATGACCTATTACTCCTATTAAAGAAAGTCTGGCTCCTGAGCGCTAGCTCTTACTCTTTCTTTGAAGAGGTAAATCCTAAAATGAAGACATTTAACTTGGGAAAGATCTTATCCTACTTAAAATGTTGATGAAATCAAAACTACAATGAGATATCAGCTCACACCAACCAGAATGGCTATCCTAAAAGAATCCAGAAGCAATATATACTGGAGAGAGTATGGAAAGAAGGGAACCCTCCTACACTGTTGATGGGAATGTAAACTGGTAGAGCAGCCATTATGGAGCAAAATATGGAGATTCCCTAAAAAACTAAAAATAGAGCTATTGTATGACCCTGCAACCTCACTCTTGGGTCTATATCCAGATAAAAACATGATCTAAAAGAATACACGCACCTCAGTGTTCATTGCAGCACTGCTTACAGTAACAGAAGCAACCTAAATGTCCATCAATAGAGGAATGGATAAAAAAGATGTGGTACATATATACAATGGACTATTATTCAGCCATTAAAAATGAAATAATACCACTTGCAGCAACATGGATGGACCTAGAGATTGCCAAACTGAGTGAAGTAAGTCAGACAGAGAAGGAGAAATATCGTATGACGTCCCCTATATGTGGAATCTAAAAAACAAAGGATCCAAATGAACTTACAAAACAGAAAGAGACTCACAGACTTAGAAAACAAATTATGGTTGCTGGGGGGAAGGATGAGGGGAAGGGATACTTAGGGACTTTTGATGGCCATGTATACACTGCTATATTTAAAATGTATAAGCAACAAGGACCAGTTGGATAGTATATGGAACTCTGCTCAATGTTATGTGCAGCCTGGACAGGAGGGGACTTTAGGGGAGAACGGATACATGTATATGTATGACTGAATTCCTTCACTGTCCACCTGAAACTATCACAACATTGTTAATAGGCTATTCCCCAATACAAAATAAAAAGTTTTCTTATAAAGTTGCTGAGCAGAAACAAAGGCATGAGCTTCCTAGTTCATATTGGAAGTTAGCACCATCTTGACTGCAAAACTAGCAAAACATTTTATTTAAAAGAAACTTGACATCTAATTCAATTATGTATACTGATTTAAAAATACTAGTAAATATCATATTACCACGAGAGGGGAGACAGTGTCAATTATAAGAATACAAAACTGGTTCAACAATAGAAATACATTTTTGCAATTGTTTTTACTACATTAGAATAGGAAGTAGGAAATTATTAATAAAATAAGCCATATATTTATAATATATAATCATTTTAACCCACATTGGAGCACTCAAACCAGTGACTCTCAAACTTTAACGTGCAGAGGAAACACTTAGGGATCCTGTCGAAATGTTGGTTCTAGTTCAGTAAGTCTGAGGGGGAACTAACATCCTGCATTCTAACAAGGTACCACCAACTGCTTTGGTCCAAGGACCCAGGGTCTGGAAAATTTCTTTCCGATAGAGGGCGCAACAGTCTCAGATAAAATTACTTCTGTAACAACTAAATTTGCTGCTGCTGCTGCTGCCAAGTCACTTCAGTCGTGTCCGACCCTGTGCGACCCCACAGACGTCAGCCCACCAGGCTCCCCCGTCCCTGGGATTCTCAAGGCAAGAACACTGGAGTGGGTTGCCATTTCCTTCTCCAATGTGTGAAAGTGAAAAGTGAAAGTGAAGTCGCTCAGTCATGTCCGACTCGTAGCGACCCGATGGACAGCAGCCTACCAGGCTCCTCTGTCCATGGGATTTTCCAGGCAAGAGTACTGGAGTGGGGTGCCATTGCCTTTCTAACTAAATTATCTAGTTAAGTCCTATTCTCCAGTAAGAGTGAAAACAGACCAAAACTGGAAATTAATCTCTGACATTTGAGATCTTCAGCCCAAGGTACTTCCCAATGGAGCTATCGATGCCTAACTCTGACTTCTTCACATCCACCAGGGAAAATAAATTTCTCGATTTCCAAGTTTGGAACGCTGTCTTCTTGCTCAATCTGCAGTCTAATCATGGCCAACACGGTTCAGAGAACCAAACACGCTAAAAAAAATTGACTTGAGATCGTGTGTTTTTCTTTTGTTAAATTCTGCCATCCTTGTCTCTTCTTTCCTGCTTTTTTTTTCTTTCCTGCTTTTTAAATATTAATAATACCGCAAAGTGAAACCAAAGGCAAAAAGGCTCGTCAATTTGGTGACGGGCTTTCTGTTCGGAATCTCGAGCTGCTGAATGAGCCCAGGCTTTGTCTTTTCGTGTCATCTTTTCCTCCTTACGCAGCCACCCTGAGTGTTGCCAAACCGGAGGAGCGGGAAAAGAGCAGCACTAATACTAATAGCAAATAGTTGTGAAATAGGCTTACTTTCTTTTTGAGCAAGGAAAAGAGTAAAAAGTGAAAGAAACAAAGGCCTTTCAAAAGTGGAGGTGCCGGGGATTGAACCCGGGGCCTCGTGCATGCTAAGCACGCGCTCTACCACTGAGCTACACCCCCTAGCCGACAGTAAACCCTCGGGAATATATTCAAGACAGAAGACAGTTTTGGGTCAGTTTTACAAGAATTAACATTAAGCTAAAGTCTAGTGTGTCAAATTTCACTTATTTCCAAAAACCTTAAATCTAGAATCTAAATATAGGCCCTATATCATGCTTTGCTAAAAGAAGAGTAAATTGCATTCTAGACGGAGAGCCCCCGTTGGTGGTCCTGGGACCTTTTTGCTTCTGCCTGTCTGGAATCACTTCCCTGCCGCAGTTAGAAGAGCCTGATGAAATATTTTCTCTCCTTACTTCATTTTCTCTTTCCTAGATGCTTTAAAGGACTGCCAGAAAGTCACAGAGTATAATGCGGTGGAAAGCAACCAAATTAGCTCCAGAAGAGAGAAGATGGAAGGACAAATGGAGAGCCGTTTGTTTCGGCCGCCGAGAGAGGGGGCTCCTTGGCTACGATCGCACCCCCTTTTGGGTAGAATAGAAGGCCATTTAAGAAGGTTAATGTGATGCGCATTAACCCTCGGTTAGAAACCCTTCGCACTGCTGCTGGACTAGTTCACTCACCGCATCCTTCTCAGAGGCTCTGAGCCTCTCGCGTCCAGCCCCATAAACCAACAGAGCCTCAGGTAACATTGGGAAAGTTTCTTAAATGGGCAAAAAACACAATAAGGTACTGCGGTAAATAACAATACCAAATAATGCAATAACAATAGCAAATAATGAACTCAGTTCAAGATGTTAGAAATGAACAAAATAAGCCAAAAAGAAGGAAGGGTTGATAAAGACGAAAAGAAAATGAGTTGTGTTTTTTATTTTGTTTTTTTTTTTAAGTAGAACTAGTTAAAAAAAAAAAAAACTGGATATTTGAAAAGTCGACAAAGCTCTAACCATCATAATCAAGAAAAGGAAAAAAAAAAGTGCAGACACACAAAACTAGAACTGATGGGAGGAAATATCTATCAAATAACTATCAAACAGGAAAACTTTTAAAAAATCATAAAGACACAACTGAGCAAATGACTTGAAAACTTTAGATGAAGTGGATTTTATAAATGCACTATATCCAAATTACTTCTTGTAGAGACAGAAAGTCTAAACATGTCATTACTATAGAAAAACAGTTGAACAGGCAACTCCCCAAAAAGGGAACCAAGCACAAATACTTTCACAAAGAAATTTTACCAATTTCAGAAAATAATGATGCTACTTAAAATTTTCAAAGCATGGAGAAAGAAGGAGCTCTTCCAGTTCATTTTATAACATGAGTACAATGCTCATCACAAACTTTTTCAGTTTGCACAGAAAATGAAAAATATAGTCTAATTTCATATAATACAGAATGTCCAAGTGGGGTTTATTCCAGAAATGCAAAGATCACTCATTATCAAGGAAGACATTAACAAAGATTCTCTCCTTTACCAATCTCTACTCAGGATTCCCTGAACTCTTTTCCTCATAGAACTTGACTTTTGGATTTCTGTTTTCTTCTCTGTGTTGTTCACTTTTAGCAAGAATCCTGTTAGGTTGGTTTGGCTAGAATCCTCTGTTTGTATATCTGGTTACCCTTGATATCTAATTGTGTTCCTCATCCTCTACCATCCCCTAGGTAATGTCTGATCACCTTGGACTGCTTTCAGCAGGAATCCTGTTTGGTTGGTTTAGCCAGAATTCTGCCTTACCTCAGATGTTTCCTCTTAAGTAATTTTCTATCCACTGACCCTCACCCACCCTCCCCTGCTTCTTAGCTATAAATTCCCACTTGCCTATGCTGTATTTGAAATTGATTCTATTTCTGTACTGAGGCCTTTTCCCCTATCACAATATTCCTGAATGAAATCATTTTTACCTCTTATCTACTGTCCAGCTCTGGTTTATCTTTGACAACAGTAATATAATCCATCAAATTAATAAACATAAGGAGAAAAACCATACATGATCATCTCCATAGTTGCACAATAGGCATTGACAAAAGTCAACATATATTCAACACTGTAGAGGATTGAATAATGTCCAGCAAAAATTCATGTCCACTTGGAACCTGAAAATGTGACCTTATTTAGAAATAGTGTCTTTAAAGATATAATTGGTTTAAAAGACATCATATTGGATTAGGATGAGTTCCTAAATCCAATGACTGATGTCCTTACAAGAGGAGAATGTGCAGAGACAGAGATACAGAGGGATGAAGGTCATATGATGATGGAGGCAGAGATTAGCGTGATGCAGCTACAATCCAAGGATTGCCAGGAGCCACCAGAAACTAAGATGAGGCATTATTTGAAAGGAGATACAGATGTAAGGTAAATCTGGTTAATTAAAAACTCAGAAATAAATTAAAAAAAAAAAAACACAACTCAGAAGCATGGCAGCAGGAAGAACTCCATGTGCTCATCAGAGAAATTGTGGAAATTTTATAAATTATCCGGAAATGGTTCTAAGGGCATATGTCATGTTAAGAAAGGTTAATTCAAGAAAACATACTAAAGTTCAGTAATAACAATGAGAATCTGTGTCATCTGAATCACAACCTACTCCCTCCCTCTCTCTTCCCAGGCCAAGCTGACAGAAATTCTACTCCAAACTATACAGCCAAGGAAACAAAGTTCCCACTCCCCCAACCCATTTCCATTTGGAAAGCTCTAGTATCTTTCCTCCATTTCTTTCTTTCTTTTTTTTTTTCTTTCCTCCATTTCTAATCACACCCTCAGCTCCTTCTTGCAGACACTAAGTCCTGGAAAAGTGCAGCCAAGAGGTGAGGGCTCTCATCTTTCCACTCATGGAAAACAGATTCTATTTTATCATGTCCTGAAAATACTGGGGCCCCTTCATGCCCATCATGAGACAGAGGTTCCAGGCCAGGAGAGAGATGCCAAGAAGACCTAAGGTGTTGCCTCGTGCCCAGCACCCAGCTACTATAACAGGAGTGTTACTCAGAAAGAAGTATGCTACTGTCTGCCCCCAGCTGAAAGGCTGAAGGGAATCCTTCAAGTTGAAGCAAGAAGCTGATGAACAGCAATACAAAACTGAAGAAAAATATACAACTTCTTGGTAAAGGAAAACAGACAGATAAATATAGAATCTTGTAAAATTGTAATGTAGGTGTGTAAATCATCTTTAAATCTGGTATAGAATTTAAAAAGCATAAAACTTAATTATAACTCTAAGTTAATGATCACACCGTATAAAAGATATTTTATGTCATCAATAACAAAGTAGGAGAGAGCAAAGATTATTATAACTTTTAGAAGTTTTATGTAATTGCATTGGTAACCACAAAGAAAACAGCTATAAAATATACACAAAGGGAAACGAGAAGGAAATCAAAGCATGTCCATCTCAATCAGTTGCAGCATCTATAACAGAATCCTCATGTATTCTAAAATAAGCCCCTCTCATTCTAATAAACATTAAATCTATTGAAAATCAGGAATGAGAATAGAAGTCAAAATAATTTGGTTGAGGAGAGAGAGAAATTATTGATGCCATGTGCTGTTTTTGGTACGAGGTAGCTGTTTTCAACCAAAAAAAAAAAAAAGAGAGAGAGAGACAGAAAATATTCATAGGTGGTAAGAGTTCTGTTGCCTTTTTATTTTCTGGTTAAAAACTGAAAGGAGATTCTGGTTTAAATCCCAAGAGGTCCTCTTGAGGCTTTTGCCCGGAAGCGTGATTTAAAGTGGGGAACTGCTTTTAATATACTCTCACTTCACTGTCCCAGAGACCAAGCAGTCATGTTTACTTAGAACCGATGGTTCTTCTCACGTGGGCACAGTTGCTTGTCTCAGCAGTTTTTGTAAGCTTTGAAAAGACATGGATCATGTGAGCAAGAACCTACCAATGTGGAAATTCTAAAACAGAATCCAAAAAAGATGCAGGCCCGAGGAGGCAGTTGTCTAGGCTGACTGCTAAACATTTCAGAGGCAAGAGGTCTGGTGAGGTGAGATATGTGTGTATTCAAAAGCTGATGAAGCATACTGAGACCACCAGAGTTATCTATTGATATAACTCTATTAATGAGTCTCCTCTGAGCCCTCTGTCAGGTAGAGAAAGGGGGCCTATATCCCTACTTCCATAGCTGACTAATGTTCCTCCTAGACAACTCTGATTTGTTGATGGTCTATATCTTCAAAAATTCAAGGTATACTGTGCTGGAGACACAGTAACTTCTTAACACTCTGTAAAGGAAGCTACCCCTTTGCCAACATCTACTCAGATGACTGCATTAATAGTTCTAATGTGAGGATCTTTGGTAAAGATTTAGGAGGTAACATCTACACTGAGAGTACATATAATCTCGGCTTTTTGTGAGTTTGGAATGCTACAATATAGAAACATGGAGATTTTTATTCGTCTTGGCAACCTCAATTAAAAATTGGAAAATATTGAGAGTTCCCTGGCTGCCTAGTGGTTAGGATTCTAGACTTTCACTGCCATGGCCTGGATTCAATCCCTGGTCAAGGAACTGAAAGAAGGCATGGCTCTCTCCTCAAGAAAGGAAAATGCTAAAGATTTCTTAGAGGAAAATTAGTTCAGTTATGAATACTGACTGGAGAAGGAAATGTCAACCCACTCCAGTACTCTTGGCTGGAAAATCCCATAGCAGGAGGAGTGTGGTAGGCTACAGTCCATGGGGTCGCAAAGAGTCGGACACGACTGAGCGACTTCACTTCACTTCACTTCATGAATACTGAATCCTACTCTAAAGGCAGAATTTTGAAGCTAAAGAAAAATGCCAAGAAACATGATTTTAAGAATCTAGAAGGACATATTCAAAAACAACAATCTACCATTACAGGGAAATTTTGGCCATCTCAGAACTCTCATACATAGCAACGGATTTTGGTGTCCCCAAGATGACCATTTGGTGGCACCTAAGTCATTCTCCAGAACTCTGATGCTTTCATCACGTACAGGAAAGCATTTACAACGGCAAGGACGAATTCCTCCAAACTCTCAAAGTTATTATTAGGAATACCTACCAATAAACTCTTTGGGTAGCTGAATCTTTTCTATCTGTATTTATCATACCTCCCCTTCCAAAAAAAAGAAAAAAAAAAACACTGAAGTTATGGCAAGGCTTCAGTCCTTTATCTCAAAAACTGTTTGGATATTTACAAATAAATTTCATTCAGTTGTCCACATTTAAAAAAAATTAAATATGTTTCACATTTTACTTCATCAGGTAAAAAGGGCAGAACTTATTTAACACAATAAGAACTCTATCTAGATATGAAGCTTATATTATAATTTAAAAGTTACTCAGGAACAATGAGTTAAAGAAACGCATACAAAATATAAAAACGGAAAAAGGGAGCGGGGAAAGAAGGGGAGGCTGTAATGGGGAAAGAGTGGTAGGGGAAAATAAAGGAAAGCTTTCCTTCCTCTCAACAAACCTATTCCTTGACCCAGAAACCGCCCAGAAAACGAAGGGATCTAAAGAAAATTTCCTGTGGACTTCACATTCGCTCGTATTTTTTCTGCTTTCTGTGTTTCTTGCTCTTAGATGATACTGCGAAATGTAACTATTGTAATTGGACTTGTTAATTTGGTACCTCGCTTGTTTTTCGGTTTCCGCAGTCCTAAGCGGCTTTACTCCCTCAGCCTCTTTAATCATGTCTTTTGCCAGCTGACTCAGCTACCCACTGTGATGTTAAGGCCCTAGGGCAAAAATGGGTCCATATTAAAAACAAATTAGTTCTTGTTTTTTGTGGGACTTAAAAGACCTGAAAGAGAACGAAAGAACCAGAAAAGAGGGCAGGCGGTGGATGTTCTTAGCAAACGAGGATGCGTCTAGCGCTGTTACAGCCCAAAACTAATTCCACACCTCTCGAGAAAACTGGAGGTGCCGGGGATTGAACCCGGGGCCTCGTGCATGCTAAGCACGCGCTCTACCACTGAGCTACACCCCCTCCCTCATAGCTCCTCTCAGAATTATTCCTATGACCTGTCAATACATCTTCCGCAAAAGAAATTTTACCTCATGAAATTCAATCTTTGAACTTTCTCTACTGAATACTGTCTTGTAACTAGGCTATAAGAACGAAAACTAAATACTATACCTAAAGTCCCGTCTGGTCCTGAGCTCTCTCACTACGGGTCACCCTCTGGGACACCAGCTCGACGGCCACCTGCCTGTGGCGAAGGGGGAGCTCCTGACTGCCCGCCCCCAGGGAGAGGTCTGGGATAAGACTTCTGCTTAAATAGGTTGACAGAAAATCGAAAGTATAATGCCGGAGGATAAAAAGAAACCCTAAACGGCGCCGTGGGGATTTAGGTCCAGGTAGGCGAGAAGACTGGGAGGCAAGTGTGACAGGCCCGCGTCGGTCGCTTCCCTCATTCGAGTAAGCTCCCTCGTCAAGACTGAGTCGGGGACACGCATGGTGGGTGCGTCTCCCGGGCTCTGAACCTCAGGTCTCGAGAACTACCGAGACGTGCGCGAGGAAGAGGAGAGAAAGAAACAGAGCAGCCTTAGAGCGCCCCCTTTCGAAACTGAACTCTACCCAGAAGAAAGGCGTTTTAAGGCGCAGGCTTGATCCGCAAAATGATTCAACTGTATAAACCCTCCAGGTGCCCGCAGTAGGTAGACCCCTTGCCCTCTGAGGGGCAACCCTCAGGCGCTTCCCGCCGTTCTCTGATTTTGGGTACCAGGGTCAACCCAGAAATGAGTATTGGGAGCAAATACTAAATCATTTTCCATCTAAGCTTTCTTCTGATTCTCACTCCTGTGGACTCTTGGAGACCTGACATCACCACCTCCCTTTCGGCTCCTCCCCAACTCCGGATCTGGCCGTCCTGGCGGATCCGACCCGGCCGAGCCCCAGAGGACTTGCGGGGGTCATCGGATTTTGGTGTTCAGTCGCTCAGTCGTGTCCGACTCTTTGCGACCCAGTGGACTGCAGCACACCAGGCTTCCCTGTCCTTCACCATCTCCCGGAGCTTGCTCAAACGCCTGTCCATCGAGTCTGTGATACCATCCAGCCATCTCGTCTTCCCCTTCTCCTCCTGCCTTTGTGTATACAATGCCTGGGCCACAGGCGACTCTCAGAGAGGCTAAAGGGACATATGAATGCTTTTTAGACAACACTGGGTGGGGGGGTGGGGGGTGGCGAGCGGAGGAGGTGATTGTCGGGCGGATCCATAAAGATGGAAAATCACCTGGAGGAACTGAATAAAGCTGTGGATTTCTGGGCCCCACTCTTTAGATGCTGAGTGCTCTCAGAATCTTGGGTTCTTATGTTATTCAACTGAAAAAGGGAACCTCCTACACTGTTGGTGGGAATGTAACTTGGTGCAGCCACTATGGAAAACAGTATGTTGGTTTCTCAAAAACCTAAAACAGAGTTGTCATTGGATCCAGCAATTCCACTTCTGAGCATATACCCAGACAAAACTATGTTTCAAAAAGATACATGCACCCCTAGGTTCATTGCATCCCTATTTACAATAGCCAAGACATGGAAGCATTCTAAATGTCCATGGACAGATGAATGGGTAAAGAAGATATGGTGCATATATACAATGGAATCTCTCTCAGCCATAAAAGAGAAATAAAGAAAGCCATTTGCAGCAGCATGGATGGACCTAGAGGTTATCATGTTAATTGAAGTAAGTAAGAGAGTGAAGGACAAATATCATACGATATCACCTATGATATATGGAAACTAAAATATGACACACAAACGTATCCATGAAACAGAAACAGACTCGCAGAAATAGAGAAGAGACTTATGGGGGAGCGGGGAGGGATTGGGAGTTTGAGATCTGCACATGCAGATTTGAAGAAGAAAATGGCAACCCACTCCAGTATTCTTGCCTGGAAAATTCCATGGACAGATGAGCCTGACTATAGTCCATGGGGTCTCAAGAATCGGACATGACTTAGCAACTAAACCACCACCACCAGGTGCAGACTATTCTATATAGAATGGGTAAACATCAAGGTCCTACTGTACAGCCCAGGAAACTATATTCAATGTTCTGTAGTAAACCATAATGGAGAAGAATATAAAAAAAGAATGTGTATATATATGTATAAATGAATCATTTTGCTGTACAGGAGAAATTAGCATTGTAAATCAACTGTATACTTCAATAAACTTTTAAAAATTATAAATGTCCCTCAATTGAATCTGATAAACAAACTTAAACTAGTTTGGGAACAACTGGACCTGAAACTCTAGGAACAGAAACTGACATGAACTGGGATCCTGGAAAAGTTAATACAGGAGGAGGAGAAAAGAAGAAGGGAAAAGAGGGTACCCACTAGCAGGAGACAGAAAGGTGGGAGGAAGACTGCTGAGGAGTGGGTCTTTCAAAGCTATGGTAAACAAAACAGTATGATAAGGTATTGGCATAAAAAAAGACACACAGGAATCTCCCTGGTGGTCCTCCAGGGAGGACTCCAAGCTTCCTGGGAGGAGAGGGTAGAAGGGAGGGGGAAGGGAGGCATAGCTGGTCAGGGAACTAAAGATTCCTGCTGCAGTGCACCAAAAAGATATAATTCAGTTGCTTTTAATGTTAAGGGCTTCCCTAGCTCAAGGGTAAGGATCTGCCTGCAGTGCGAGAGACCCAGGTTTGATCCCTGGGGGAAGCTCCCTGTAGAAGGGAATGGAGACCCATTCCAGTATTCTTGCCTGGAGAATTCCATGGAGAGAGGAGCCTGGTGGGCTACAGTCCATGGGGTCTCGAAGAGTTGAACAGGACTGAGTGAGTGACACTATGATAAAAAATCTAAATTTTAAAAATGAATTAAAGACTTGAACAATGAAGAGAAGGAAGGAATAAAAAGTACCCAAAAAAAGGAACAAAATTGAGTTCGGGAGATCAAATTTTGCTTGCAAATGGAATGGATGCCAAGATGAAAATCCAAGAGATCCACTAAGGAGTTTAGACTTCAAAAGTTTGTTTTCTCCTCTGGAATATAGTCACCTGTTTCCAAAGAGTGCAACTTGTGCAAAACTCATTTCCAGCTAGCATCAATAGTTTGCCTTTAAATTTCTAAATTTGTTTGTTAGAGAGTATTGAGATTCCTTCAGTCTGTATTTTCACTCTTGGCCAAACGATTATTAATGGAATCACAAACTCTAAATTGCTCTTTTCTTAAAATCATGTCTCAAAATGGTTTTGTTTCTGCAGTATCATCCATAACAGAACTGAAAATGGCATGTCTGTAGCTTGTTGAGCTTTATATCTGCCTCCATTTCTTTTTTACCTCTCTGAAATGTAAATACTAAGGTTTTAAACTCTAAAGTTCTTTTTATGCAATGCAAATACTGTGATTTCTAAATATAATGAGGGGAAGAAAAATCTGTTAAGCAGTCATAGTAGTGGAGGCAAAGGAGAGGGACAGAGTTGATTTAGACAGAATGTGTGAAGGTGAAATCTGGAGCAAGTAAGCCTGACCATTACCTAGATCTCTGAAAAAAAAAAAGATGCATTCCTTCTTCCGCTTCAGTTCAGCTCAATTCATTCAGTAGAAAGGCCCCCCGCCCACCCCTGTCTACATAACTTTTGTACTTTACGTGAGAAGGGTCTCCCACAGTTGGCCGCGTGGCCTAATGGATAAGGCGTCTGATTCCGGATCAGAAGATTGAGGGTTCGAGTCCCTTCGTGGTCGCTTTTTTCCATTTGCCGGTCTGATTCCCTGCCAGGTTGGAGAGGCTTAAAATCTGATTTGCTTCCTCTCACCTCTTGATGCCGTTGCCCGGTTGTGAGTTCAATCAATTAATCGATCAATTCATTCTTATTTAACAATTATATACTGGAGGCCTGATGTTTGACGAGTGCTTTACGCATGAACGAGGAGGGAATAGCATGTGTCCTCAAGGAGCTTACTTTCTACTGAACCCGACAAATGAAATAAACAGAAACAAAATAACTGAAACTTTTTTCACGTCCTATGAGAGAAATAATTTAGAGGCTGAAATAAAAAATTAGGGATGGGGGCTTCTTTAGACAGAATTTTGTTATTCCTGGCTTAAGGAATAATAGTGCTAACTCGCTGAGAATATGAAGGCACTTGGTTTTTACAAAGTTGAAATACTGAACTTTTGAGGGGGGAGGGATCAATTTAAAAATCAACTAAATGGGGAAATGGTGAGTTAAATTTCTGGAAACAAATATCTGACTAGGATTTCTATCATTGTAGCTCTGAATGGTTTGAAATAGATGTTCTCCAGATTTTCTTTAGCTACCATAAACATAATTGCCTCTACCTCCTCCCTTTAGAAAAGCATAAAGGCAGAAGCCGCCAAAGGCTTTTATTCCAATTGAACTGTCCTCTGGAGCAACTTCTATGTAGTCATGAGACCTTTAGTTTTTAGCAAGAGCGTAAATGCCACAAATGGAACTTAACAGCAGGGAGGGTCTTCAAATAATTTAAAAACAGAACTATGGTATGATCCAGCAAACTCCACTTCTGGGTATATATTCAAAAGATTTGAAAGTAGAGTATCAAAACAGATATGTGCACCCATGTTCATAGCAGCATTATTCACAATAGCCAAGAGGTAGAATGAACCTAAATATCCTTAGAAGGATAAATGGATGAATAAAATGTAGTACATACCATGGAATATTACTGTCTTAAATAAACAAAAGAAATAGACCTTGAGGACATTATTCAAAGTGAAATAAGCCAGTCGCGAAAAGACAAATATTGTATGATCCCACTGACACAAGTGTTCAGTTCAGTTCAATTCAGTCGCTCAGGTGTGTCTGACTCTTTGCGACCCCATGGACTGCAGCACACCAGGCTTCCCTGTCCATCACCAACTCCCGGAGTTGACTCGAACTCACGTTCATCAAGTTGGTGATGCCATCCAACCATCTCATCCTCTGTCATCCCCTTCTCTTCCCACCTTCAATCTTTCCCAGCATCAGGGTCTTTTCAAATGAGTCAGTTTTTCGCATCAGGTGGTCAAAGTACTGGAGTTTCAGCTTCAGCATCAGTCCTTCCAATGAATATTCAGGACTGATTTCCTTTAGGATAGACTGGTTGGATCTCCTTGCTCCAAGTCTCCAAGGGACTCCTAAGAGTCTTCTCCAACACCACAGTTCAAAAGCATCAATTCTTTAGTGCTCAGCTTTCTTTATAGTCCAACTCTCACATCCATACATGACTACTGGGAAAACCTAAGCTTTGACCAGATGGACCTTTGTTGGCAAAGTAATGTCTCTGCTTTTTAATAAGCTGTCTAGGTTGGTCATAATTTTTCTTCCAAGGAACCAGTGTCTTTTAATTTCATGGCTGCAGTCACCGTCTACAGTGATTTTGGAGCCCCCTAAAATAAAAGTTTGCCACTGTTTCCGCTGTTTCTCCATTCTATTTGCCATGAAGTGGTGGGACCGGATGCCATGATCTTAGTTTTCTGAATGGTGAGTTTTAAGCCAACTTTTTCACTCTCCTCTTTCACTTTAACCAAGAGGCTCTTTAGTTTGCCAAAGATACATAGTCCAGATCTATGTGTTTGAAGGAAGCAGCAGGTCTAAGACATTCCTATCTTTGTACAGATGCACATTGTACATTAAAGAGGGCCCTGTCAGACAGGAACTATGTTATGTTCAAATTTTCTTGCAGCCTGAAAAACTTAAATCCTATTCCATCATAGAGTATATGAAATAATCAAATTCATAGAAACAAGTAGAATGGTGATTACCATTTTATGGGAGTGAGGTAAAAATGACAGCTGTTTAATGGGTACAGAATTTCAATTTTGCAAGATAAGGGTTCTAGAGATCTGTTCCACAGCAATATGAATATTCCTAAAACTACTGAACAGTACACTTACAATGGTTAAGACTTTTTTTTTGCAATAAATAAATAAATATTCTTTAAAAAACCAGTTGGCTATAAATGTATGGGTTGATTTCTGGATTCTCAATTGCATTATATGTCCATCTTTATGCCACTACCATATTATGTTGGTTACTATCGCTTTATACTGAGTTTTTAATTGAGGAAATCTGAGTTCTCCACCTTTGTTCTTCTTTTTTAAGATTTTTGTTTGTTTGTTCATATTGCAATTTGGTATGAATTTGAAGAATGGCTTTTTCTTTTCTGTAAAAAAAGTTGTTGGAATTTTGATAGAAATGAAATTGAATCTGTAGATCACTTTGGATAGTATTAACATCTTAACAGTTTTAAGTCTTCCTATTTAGGAACTTGGAACTTCTTTCCACTTATTTGAGGCTTCTTTAATTTCTGTCAGCAATGTTTTGTAGATTTTGGTGTACAAGTCTTTCATTTCATTGGTTAAATCCATTCGTGGGTATTTTATTCCTTATGTGCTACTATAATTGAAGTTGCTTTCATAATTTTCTTTTCGGTTTGTTCATTGCTGATATAGAAACACAACTGACTTTGTATGCTGATCTTATACTCTGCAACTTTGCTGAATTCATCTATCAGTTGTAGAAGTTTTCTTGTGATCCTGTCATGATATTGCCATCTGTAAATAGAGACAGTATTACTTCTATCTTTTCCATTTGAATGGCTTTGATTATTTTTCTTGTCTAATTCCTTGAGAATGATGTTAGCTGTAGTTTTTTCCATAAACATTCTTTATCATCCTGAAGAAGGGCATGATATATTAAGTGGTGAAATACAGTTTGCTTCTCACCTCACATTCCATGAAATGGAGATATCTGTAATAAAAATGTATGAAGTTGGGTTAAAATAGGAATACTGTCATTTCAAGTGCTACCTTTTTATGTCATTTATAAGAAATTGAAGGATACTAGAGCTGATGAGTTAACTGACTTCTCTAGTAAATTTCATAGAGAAGTCAGACTTGTACTATGACATTCCTAGGAACCTCTGACAGTAAACCACAGTTCATCTCATTTACAGTCAGACCTCCATACCTGCAGGTTCTGCAGCCACAGATTATACAACTCATCAAAAATATTCAGAAAAAATATTCCAGGAAATTCCAAACAGGAAAACTTGAATTTACCATGCACCACCAACTATTTACATAGCATTTATGCTGTACTAGGTATTTAATCAAGAGATGATTTAAAAGTATACAAGAGAATATGTGTAGGCTATAAGCAAATAACTATGCCACTTTATATGAGACTCAAGTATCCATGGACTTTGGCATCTGCTGGTGGTCCTGGAACATCATGGATACAAAGAGACTGTATATCCACTCATCAATAGGCCTGTGTTGTAGTGGTTATAGTTTGGTCACCTTTGGACCTACTTTCTGTATTGGGTATTCCACATTTTTTTAAAGTATCTTTTTTTTTTTAATTTCAGCTGGAGTTATCTATAATTTAGTTGAACTTTTAACTTCACTTTAAAAATCTTAGACTTGGTTTTATGCTAGTCAATATTGGTTAGGTCAATCATATGAAATCAGTTACTAGGATGAAGTTTATCATTCTAAGGATAGCTTAGTCAAACCTTCACTTATTGATACTTTAACTTTTAATTTCTTGTCAAATTATGGAATGCTTCACAAATTTGCATGTCATCCTTGAGCAAGAGCCATGCTAATCATTTCCAACTTTAGTATGTGTGCTGCCAAGGCGAGCACTATTCTGCATTATTTATTCACAGTTTGAGTGAACTCTGGGAGTTGGTGATGGACAGGGAGGCCTGGCGTGCTGCGATTCATGGGGTCGCAAAGAGTTAGACACGACTGAGCGACTGAACTGAACTGAACTAAAAGCCGAACAAGTCAGGCACTCATTCCCGATTACCTTGCAAACAATTTTTAGCTAGTACACAATCATGTGTTTTATAAACTTCTTGGATATAACGAGCATCTTTTTCTGAAACAGAAAGCAGGAATCATGAGTAATACAAACAAGTATTTTTATAAGGGAAGTCTCCGAGTAAATGAATACTTCCAATATTTCACCTAAGTTTTCAAATATCTACAGGCTTTAATTTTCAAATAAACCAGCTTTCTTTCACCCGCCTAGTCTCTTACATTTTGACTATTTCAGGATAAAAATCAACGATCAACCAAGTAGAGTCATGAGTGGTCATAATGACAGAAATACATTGCCATGCATATATGAATCTTCATTATCATAGATCTTCATATAGATCATAGTTCATTAGTCTTGGGATCTGGGATATGTATATTCTTCTCCTGAGAGAGAAGGAAATCCTGGAATATGGTGTTCCTGAGGCAGAATCAGTCATTTGACTGGAATATAAACAACATAGGGTATAACTTTATTTCACTAGTTTAAAAAAAATTAAATTTTAATTTTAATTCTATCCTATTCCATTTTATTCTTATACTTCTACTGCCATGGCTCCAGAACTACATTCCTTGGTACATAAAAAGCACTCATGATATACTCGTTGGAAGAATGATGATTAAAAATACCCTAAATGTCTAGGGGAAAAAAAGTGGATAAATGAAATAGGATATATCTATCCTGTGGACTGATTTGCCACATTTAATTTCTAAGGAAAAAGATAGTGTTTACACGGAAAGAGCCCAAGATACATTACGTTAAAAAAAAAAAGTCAGAGAATGGTATACTTTGTATGACTGCATTTCTGTAAAAACAAAATATTTATATATTATATATACATGAATTCAGAGAAAATAGGAGTGTACAAAATATAATAAAATACTGCTGGCGGTTAGATTTGGAGGAGGAAGCTATAACTTTCATACTTTATTCAGGAGGTAAAACGGCACTCAATTTTGACTAGGAAACAAAACAATAATTATTAGATGCCAGCGAGGGTGTGATTTACAAGGAAATGTTTGAGAACTAGTTCATGACTTCTGAACATGGAGAGACCATGTTCAATACAAAATAAATAGATCTATATTAAAATCCATAAATTTATATACATTTATATAAGATTTACAGATCCATAAAATCCATAAATCTATATATCCTTCAATTTCTTATAAATAATATAGATCTATGGATCTATCTATAAAAATCCAATCGATCTATATTAAACATCTATATAAAATATCTTTGCAGACAGCAGTGTGCAGTGGTAAAGAGTCGTCCCGCCACCGTAGGAAACTCAAGTGACGCGGATTCCACCCCTGGGCGGGGAAGATCCCCTGGAATAGCAACCAGGGCAGGGCCTCTGTCTGGGAAGAAGCGGAAGAGCAGCCAAGAGAAGCAGGCGGGGCACCGGGCCACGCCCACTTACTCCTGCAGCACCAAGGGAAAGGGAACTATCTGAGTCCCAAAACTCGCTATTTTAACATTTCCTCGCGCTGTTTCAGATAAACCAACCTCTGGTACTCTCCCGTCGTTATCAATCGTTCGCCCCAAATCTCGTGACTTCCGAAAATATCGCGATGTTTCAGCTGTTACTATTTACCTTAGCAGTCCCTGTGAGAAATTTTTTAAAGTCCGTTTTTAACACTATGTGTTGGTAAATTGCATATGCATATTGCTCTTCCTAAGCTATTTTGTTTTAGAAATTAGGGGGTGGGGAAAAAGTATGTGTCAGAAGTGGGATTCGAACCCACGCCTCCATACGGAGACCAGAATCCCCACGGCGGGGAAGCTTCGCTTGAGTCTGGCGCCTTAGACCACTCGGCCATCCTGACACCTCGGGAAAGGCAGAAAGATTTTCCACTAAAATAGATACATAGATCAGCGTCTCTATGACGTATAGTCTAAGAAGAAGTTAACTTCCGGGTCGAGAATAAAAGGCCACCCGTGGCTTGAAAAGGAAAAAGGTTTATGTTTCTGGAGGGAAGGAAAGAAGAACCGAACGACGTTTAGCCCAAGTCGCTTGGTGGGTTTTCCAACCTCTCATCTTTACCGAAACCTTGAGCGCGGTTTTTGCCCCAGGCTTGTTTATTTTTGAAGACAGTGAGGAACAACAAAAATCCTACAAAAGCCCCAGATTGTATGGCATAGACCATTTTATTGTCTCTTGTTTGATTCCTTTTCGTCCCCAGATCTGCCTTGCCATTGGAGAAGTGTTTGTTTTGGGCTCCGAAAGTGACGGCCGAGGAACAGCCTTGGAAAGTTCTCGTAGGGCGACAACTCCCGCCGATGCAAGATTTGATGAGACCAGTTTCTACGCAAGAGCTTGACCTGTTTCAGGTCCAGAGAAACTCAGTGACACTCTTGCTTCCCAACCTTCCTGGTCACTCTCAGATATTTCTGACTGAAATTTTCCATGGCGTCCGTTGCCAGGTAGTAGATAAAATGGCGATTTTTAAGAGGGATGGCTGAGTGAAAATAAGGGGAACGTGCCACACTTCCTGACTCAGACTTTTCCAGCTCTTTCTCAGCTTTGTGCAAAGTAATATGAGCTTTGAGTCTGGAAGGGCACATATTTTAATGAAACCTTGAAGGGTAAACAGTAAGAAATTATTCTTCCAACTAGGCTGAAAGCTAAATATTTTCAGATGGCCATAGTTATTACCTTAAATTCTACAAGTGGAATCACTAGATCTTTATCCAGTTTAGTATAGTTGATTTACAATGTTTTGTTAATTTCAGGGGTACAACTTAGTGATTCAGTTACATATATACATATATAATACATATAGCCATTCTTAAAGTTTATCCAGTTTTAAAAGCTTTTAATACACGCTGCCCACCTACCTCCCCCAAATTTTGAAGCAATTTAGAGTCATGTCAGACTCTTTGCGACCCCATGGACTGTAGCCCGCCAGGCTCCTCTGTCCATGGTTTTTCAGGCAAGAATACTGAAGTGGGCTGCAATTTCCTTCTCCAGAGGATCTTCTCGACCTAGGGATCGAACCCGAAGCTCCCACATTGCAGAAGATAACCCAAAGATGACCAACAGAATACCATGATTAAACGGTTAACAACAAAACATTTTGCTGGGTGACACAGTTTTATTAGTGAGGTTCAATATTCATGTTTCAAGGATTTTTATATTCTTCTGTAAATTGCTTACCCAACCTTTGAGGTGTTCATCCATCCTTGATTTGTGAAACTTATTTTACAAAAAATAAACCCTTCTGATAGTCTTTATTTACTAAGAAACCAAGAAGAAATTCCTTTTACTAACAACAATCCTATTAAGTCCCTTAAACACTACTTTCCATGTATAGAAACTATAGATATAAAACTCTAGTTTTATAGTGAGCTATAAATTTTACAAGGTTCTCATGTCAATCTTTCAAAACCAAACTGTGGCCCAAATTTAATGTCCTTATAATGTTACCGTGCTAACATTTACTTTTAATCCTGGTCATTTATTAGTTCCATCATTTTCTTCCTTTATGGAATATTAAACTCCTGCTATTTTGATTTTATGCTTTAAATGATTTGAAGTACTTTCTGGAATAGGTAAGGTATAATTAAATATGTAAACAATTTTACAACTTATTAACAATATTTATTGTGCAACATGGAGAAGGCAATGGCAATCCATGGGGTCACTAAGAGTCAGACACAACTGAGCGACTTCACTTGCACTTTTCACTTTCATCCATTGGAGAAGGAAATGGCAACCCATTCCAGTGTTCTTGCCTGGAGAATCCCAGGGATGGGGGAGCCTGGTGGGCTGCCATCTATGGGGTCGCACAGAGTCGGACAGGACTGAAGTGACTTAGCAGCAGCAGCAGCATTGTGCAACAGTTCCCAGAGGCCAGTGTACATTTTTTGAAAACACCTGCATGAAGGATTTTGAAGGGCCTCAAAATTTAAAAGGGTGGGGCTTCCCTAGTGGTCTAGTAAAGACTGTGCTTCTACTGCTTAGTTCCTGACAGGGGAACTAAGATCCCACATGCCTTGGGGCTCAACAACAAAAAATTTTTAACGAGTGGAGGGGACTAAAAAAAGATGACTGTGTTTGTTTATACCAATTTTAAAAACAGGATTTAATTTCCAACCTCGAAATTAATCTCTTAACTGTTTTATGTGGAAATGTACTTGAGGCAATACTGTCATATTTAAATACTGTTTGCACAATGTGAAATCTAAGCTATTAATGCTTTATTAATATTCTAGTAAAGTCAGTTTCCCTAGAATAATCTACACTGGTTTGACTGAACTTTCTCATTATTCTTTGCAAAGACTTCAAAAAGAAATTACTGGGTTAAAGGAGGTGAAAGGGTGTAGTGATTTAATTGCATAATCAAGTCAAAATTTATTGCAGGGCCATGTTAGTTTGTACTAACCTGTCAACCTCAAGAAAAAGTGCACTAAGGAAGAAATGCAGATCTAGACTTTTAGTTTCTCCTGACCACCATGGTCAGCACTGAGGTCTCCTGAAAGCACACAGTGTTTCACTTATCCACAAATGGGTCTTTTGTCTAATCCCACTTATTTCATGTTATTTTTTTCTCTTAATTGACTTTATTAATTTTTCCAAGGACAGAGTCAGGTTCTCTTGTATTCTCAACAGTCAAGTTCATCTGGGGCACCTAACACTGTTTAACTTTTTTTTTGAATCAGTGAATTGTCGTTATGCGTTTGTGAAGAAGCAACCCACCAATCACTGGTACACTAAGAATCTTTCTAGTTTTATTTTGCTGGGAGATATGTGATTTCCATCCATACTTTGGTTAGGATCACTGATGAAGATGTTAACAAATGGATCTATTTACTATATGCTAGCTCTTGCTCTTACTTAGTGCTTTTAAGTGTTGCCATTACGGCAACTGTCATCTTGTCAACTGCATATCCTAGATGGCAGTTCCCTTTCATTCTCTGAAACTTTCCCTTCTAGGCCTTGTCTGCTCTTGGGGAAGATGCTCTTCTGTACCCACCAGATCAGTATCAGAAAAAACAAGAGCAGCTGAAGACAAACACAATTTTCCTGAGGCAACAAATAAACAAAACAATGAGTGTTTGAAGTATGAAAATGTAATTAACAACTTCAAATGTTCTGAGGAAAGGACCAGAGAGGACCCAAAAGAACTGGACCCCATGTTTGCCTAAAGGGGTCCATATTGTGACCTGATGAATCCAAATGCTTACCTTTCTGCAGATCATTTGCAGAGTTCATTTAACTTCATTCAAAATGACAGGTTAAAAAAATTTGTTTTTAATACCTCTAAACCCACCACCCATAAGAATCATAAGATAAACAGTATAAAACACGTCAGTTCACACCCTCTTTCTCCACCCTATCCCTCCCACTGGTGTGGCCCACTGGTAACCACAAACCTTTCGTCCATATCATAAAAAGGGTAAAGTATACAGTTTTTTTTAGACTTTTTCCCATTCAGCATTGTTAGGAAGATTCAGTCTTGTAGTATATCCCAGTTCAAATTGGAAGTAGCTTTGCTGAATCCAAAGAGGTTGCTTACCGCTGCTCCAGCTGCTGCTGTTAAAAATTCATTTAGATGCTGCTCCTATTAGCACTGAGTCTACTGGAAATAAAGCGGACCCTGTGTGAGACCTTTTGTTAGCCTGGAGACAGCTCCATCAGTCCAGCAGGGAGTCTTTCCTAGGGGCACATTTTCTTGGGACTGGTACCAAGCAAGGTGCCCTCTTTATGGGTTCTTATTCTTCCTCCTTGTCCCAAAGGACTATACTAAGTGAAACTGAAATGCGATTCTGACTGGGTCTCTTCACCCAGTTTTTCAGTTGTGAATTCTTGAATCTAGAGTAGACAGACTTACTGTTAAAGGCAGGTATCCCAGGTCAACAGACTGGCACTCCAAGGCCTCAGCCTCTACCTTTCCATGCAGAAAAGCATAATCCATAGATATTGTGAGGCAGGATATCATGTATGTAGACATGTATTTCACCTCAGTCTAAATCCTGGCCCTGTTGCCTCCTAGCTGTGCACCTTGGATAAACACCACCCCCTCTATGCTTCAATTTTCTTGTGTAAAATAAAGGCAACAGTACCCACTTTATCTTGTAGGGTTGTTAGCATTAAATAAGCCGTTGTACACAAAGCACTTCATACTATGTGCTAAGCACTGCTCTCTGTGTAGTAGTATCTTATATATATAATAATATATATTAGCACATGTATTTATATCTATTGAGACTATTCAGCAAAAGCTAACCTAGCCTCATGGAAGCCCCTCTCTTCAGCTCCTGGTTATTTCTCTTAAAACCTTTTGAATAAATAAATGAATCAAGACATATCACCAATGCATGATCTTTAGCCATGAACCACAATGTTGGGTACAAGACTAAGACCACAAAATCTTGTCGTCTTGAGGTCATGTCCAAAAGCAGGAAAGATTGAAAACCTCCTGGGAAAGAGCTGTCCTCTCAGCTTATTTTTCCTCCTTAGAATGTGGTGACCTCCATGAACCTAAGGGCTTATGCTGCTGCTTCTGAGGTAGGAAGCAAGCTCTGGGTGCTCTGATCTATACCAAGCATTGCTGCATACCCCACTGTCAGTTATAATAAGGACTTGAGAGAACAGTTTCCCAGATAAGTGACAGGATTAGCCAATACAAAGCTGTAGGCTGTGGAAGTCCAACACTACTTTCCAAGCACCAGTAGAAAGTAGTGACATGGTACTGTTTTATCATCTAGTTGAAAGTAAAATATTGACCAGAATAAGATTCTCGACCCACAGAGGAAATCAATACCATTAACCATGCCTCTCCTCCTCTAATATCTATGAACCCAATCCTATCAACACCCAGAAAACAACAACAGTGTAAACAACATCCATACTCACTTTATTTTTAAACAGAGGAGCAGGTACCCAAAGAAAGAGAAGACTAAGAACCATCATGGGGGCTTGCACTAAGTGATCTGCCTTGGCCTTCTGACCTCGGAATGCCTCGTGATCCAATGGCCAGGGGGATGGAATAGCCCCTTGATGGTACACACACTGGAAAGGTAAACTCCCCCTTCCCTTGAAATAGAAGGGAGAAATGTAGACAAGTCAATGAATCCCCTGGAATATTGCCCCAGAATCCTTTCAGGGATGGGGTATGACTGACCATCAGTCCACAAATGGAAGTGGAGGGGAGGTAGGAACAATGAGTGGTGCTGAGCAGTAAATAATCCTGGATTATGTGCATCCAGGACCAGGATACACTTTTCATTAGAATGAAGGGAGCTGACAAAGTCCTCAAAAAGATAGAGGCAAAGAGCACATTGATTAGAACATTATCTCATAACAGAGGTGGGGCTATTTCCCACCATTACTGTAAAATAACTTTAACTAATCAAAACACAAACAGGCCTCTTTAATGGAGTTAATAAAACTACAGCAGATTGAGAATCAGGGGTAGAGGTACTAATCCCAGAAGGAAAAACTGGGACAAAGGGATCCATGCTGACAGGACTTTATAGTCCAGCTGTGGGTTCTCAGAAAGAAGCCCTGGTTCAGAAATGACAGCAAATACCCATCATCAGTATATGGGGCTGAGCCCAGGTGTAAATATCTTGAATGGCTCTCCTAACCCAAGATTATCCATATTCTTTATCCCCTCCAGTAATGTGTAAGACCAAGAAGTATGGAACACTGGAGGTGGATATCTGGTTTTTATTTCTGGGCAATCTCGATAACTTATGACATCTCACAATTTTCATGGGAAAGGAGGGGATGGCAGAGAACACAGACATCCTGTCTTGCACTGCAGGGCATGAAAAGTGGTAAGAACATCCAGCTGCGATGGGCAGGAAGTGGCAAGGCAACAAGATGCCTCATGCCTGGGGAGGGAGTACGGCCAGCACCCCTTCTGGCCCAAGTTCACCTCCTCAAGGGGAGGTCTCCATGGAATGACCATGATTCCCAACATGGCCAGAAAACCCATCGATGCCACTCATGGGGCAGATGATCAGAGGAGCTGCGCTCTTCCCTCCAGAGTAACTCAGACTGAAGTAGGGCCGGACAGGCCCACAGAAGGTAGCATGAGAGAAAGTAAAGGTGTGACACCTCTCTGTCACGTTGTAGAAGGAGACCTCGCCAGCATCATAGTCCAAGAAAATCCCCACCCGTTGGAGAGGGGTCCGCAGGGGGAGGGCAGTCATTGGGGAGGTGAGAGCCCAGTATTCTTTCCCATACCACAAGGACACTGCCCAGAATCCATTCTGGGGGGCCGAGGTTACCCCGCCTTTTCTGCACACCGAGTCTTCACAGACACCTATGGTCCACTTGGCTTTATCGCCCACCTCTACCTCCCAATAGTGTCTCCCAGCGATGAAGCAGGGAGAGCCTAAGACACAGGGAAACAGATTGAACCGCTCAGGGTTGTCGGGCAGGTCCTGCTGGAGGTAACTGTACCGCACTTGCCGCAGGTTATCAGAGAGGATGAGGCTGGGGTAGGCTGTGTCTGGGTCCAGAGTCACATCCACTGCAGAGAAACACAGGGGCAGAGGAGGATTAGCCGAGCACCAGGACAGCCCACTCTGAACACCCAGCTTTTCTCCTAGCCCTGAGAAGAGTAAGAGCTCTCCAGCAAAGACACATTCAATTTTATACATTCAAGTCCACCCTGAAGCTGACATTCCCAAAATTACTGTGTGGATTAGCTAGTTATCTCATTTAGCTAAGATATATTGGAAGTACTGAAATTTTTACTTCCACTTGCTTTTCCACATTTTAAACCACAATATCCATTATAAGCTAAATTTAAGGTTTTCTTATGTGTATGTCCAACCCCTCAATCCGAAAGCCTCAGAGGCCAGAAGTTTCACAGAATATAGTACTTAGATAGGCAGGGTGTGGTGTAGCACTCTACAACCAATATTAACATGCTGTGAAACATACGGATATCCACATTATGTCAGATAAAGACACTAAATAGTGCCACATGCATCTTACAATCAAGTGGTGGTTTCCAGTTTTAAAATCACTGACATATTCTCTCACTTGTTCTTCATATCTTATTCAGAAGGAAGATTCCCTAACATTATCTCTCTGAACCACAGTTCAGGTAGGCTGACTGGCTCCCACAAAAGGCTCATGACAACTGGTGGAGGTGACCAAGAACCTCAGAGGCATGGTTCTTGGTTCAACAATCTGTTCACAACAGTTGCCCATTTATTCCCTCATGTCATGGGTAGATCTCATATCTCCAACCAGACATTTAACTCCAAGGGTAGGGCAGTGCCTTATGCTCTTTGGTTCCCTCTACTGTACCCTGTGCAATATTAGGAAATGCAAGACATAAGCAACATATTCAATCTTGAAAGAATTGAACATGGATCACAACCAGGGGACATTAATGAAAGAAGACCCACTGTTTATAGAGTCTCTCTGTTCATGATGAAGAAGGAAATGGCAACTTGTTCCAATGTTCTTGCCTGGAGAATCCCATGGATGGAAGAGCCCAGCGAGCCCCAGTCCATGGAGTCGCACAAGAGTCGGACACGGCTGAGCAACTAACACACATGTTGTTTGTCCATGAAGAAGATCCCATGAAACAGAAGGTGGTCATGTGAATACAAACCTCAGATGAGTTTTGAGATCATAGATTTACCCAGTCTGTGAACCTCAGGTGAAGGTGATTGTCAAGGGGAGGGAGAGTTTCAACTCTAGATCTGAGACACAGAGAAGGTATGATGCAAGATTTTTCCTAGACTTTCCCTAGCTCTCAGAACAAGAGGCAAGCTCAATCTTTTCGGAAGGATGCTTTTTGTAAACCACACACTGCCCAAGGCTGGGCAGGCACAGCAGTGGACCAGTGTACTAGCAGTGGTAGTGAGCTAATTTTTTGAAACCATAGTTTCAACTCTATAATCCTTCCTAGCACCTGAATTCAATTTCCTCCTATTTCAAAGGTCCATGGTTTCAGATCTGAGGCATTTTAGGAAGCAAATATTATAAACACATAGAAATAACAATTTTTTTGTGATTATTATCATTTAAAAAAAAAATAAATGTAACCTAAAGGATTCAAATCAAGGCACTTTCCAAAACCATTCACAATAGTAGTTAGGTTGATAGGGATTTTTACTCCTTTTTCCAAATGGTTTTGTCTCCTATCACCCACCTGAGTATAACTGGGCCTCTCTCAATTCTGAAAAAAACAAAAGAGAAAAGAAGTTATGGAAGTTATCTGAGTATTTCTAGGAAGTACCCAGCAGAAGGAGCTTTAGGAGTCATCATAAAGCCATGGTTTCCATTAGAACCCCTGCTGTCGGTCCTGCATTAATTTCTTCATATAGCGTAAGACTCCATCTTCCAGCCAAGAGCTCAAAGGGAAGAGGGGTTGGGAACTTTGAGCACAAAGATAACACAAGCTCAACACTGGAAGCATATGGGGTCAAACTGAGGCAAGATTAAGGATTCCACTCCTCAGTGGGTCAGCTGGCTCTGCAGGGAGAGACATGGTTCTAAGTCCACATCATACCTAACTCTTGGTTTTCATAAGCTACCTGTTCTAGGGGATGTGTGGTTCAAGTGACACCCACTACCAACCTGGGGCAAACTACACCATTTGCAGCAAAATGCATTTACAGTTGACAAAGCATTTTCACAGGTATGTTCTCAATGGGCTGCTTAAGTGCAGGAGAAGAGCAGGAAAAATAAAGGAGAGTGAGATCAAGGAATGCCGTGTCTGAGCTAACCACTTCTGGTATTAAGTGGAGTTTCTCCCTGTTCTGTTTGTGGGCATTCCCTAAATCTATGTTGCCAGATGTGAAAAATGCATGTTATCTGAAAAGATGCCATGCAAATAAAGTTTTAGCACATATAGGAAATTATAAAAAGTATGGGGATTTGTAATTTATAATAAATATGAAAAGTGATTACATACATATAAGGGTTTCGATTCTATCAGGCTGCCTAGGAATTTCAGCGTTTTGTACACAGCCATATGTGCTATGGCTTCCCTGGTGGTTCAGTGGTAAAGAATCCACCTGCAGTGCAGGAGCTGCAGGTTCAATCCCTGGGTGGGGAAGATCCCCGGAGGAGGGCATAGTAACCCACTCTTGTCCTGAGAACCCCAGGGACAGAGGAGCCTGGTGGGCAACAGTCCATCAGATCACAAAGAGTCGGATATGACTGAAGCGACTTAGCACGCACACATATGTGTTATATGCTTATAAGTTACCACGAGCAGAAGATGTTGTATTTGAAGAGTGCCCCTTAAATACCTAGAACACTTTATTGAATAAATATACATGAAGGCTCCATTCTAGAACACTTCAGAAATTGTAAGTAAACCTCATCCTTACAGCCTTGTGAGGTAAGAGCTATTATCTACCTCATTTGTAAAATGAGGAAGATACAGTGTAGAATGCTTATCAGGTGGCAGAGGTAGGCCCAGGACCCAGGCAGCCAGACTCCTGAATCCCTGTTCCTACCTAGGTTCTTGCCCTCGAGGTGTTGCCTCAACCAGCGATGTTCAATTCTTCCTCCTCCCGGTCAGTACCAGTGCCCACATGTAGCAGAAACTCAATAAATTATAACTACAAATGGAATATAGCTAGAATAGTTTCTCTTGATTCTCCTTCTCAATTAAAAATAATTTTTAAATAATCAAATTAATTCTGCATTAATTGTTGGATTGTATATTTTCCTCCTCCATTAATGTAGATTGAGAAATGAGTGTATTTAGTTAAAAGACTTCAAATTGAAACAAGAGGCTATTAATTGAAAAAACTAACAAAGCCAAAAGAAAGATGTGAAATAATAGGGGAAGCCGGCCACTGAACATCACTCATTTCCCATTTTCCTACACTTTGGTGCAGATGTTTATCTTTCCAGGAAACTGCAACATCAAAAGCCCATTAAGTAGATAAATTTACCTTGGATTTTCTCCATATCTGACTGCATTTTTTCTATGGGGAGAAAAGAAGATAATCAGTTTGCATTCCATTATCTAGCTGGAAAACACTTCCTCTCAAGCAATACAGTTATTCAGAGCATAAACCCTCAGAGATCCCTCTTCTCACATTACCTGTGAACTGCTTCAGACTCTCAGTCAAGAACAGACACTTCTGAGCAAAAATGTGGATCTTCTCTTGCAGATCTGGAGGTGTGATCCAGGGTTCAGGAATCCTGATTCTTTCAGCCCTAAGTTTAAAAAAATCCATGAGTGAATCCCCCACCCCCACCCCCAACTTCTTTCAGGGTCTAGGACAAAGCCTGGGCTAAACTGGCCAGTCAGTGGATTGGTGGACAGTCTTTAATAGCAGCCAGTAGAGCCCTTTTCCTATTCTCTTCCTAGACTGTGATCCTCTGGACCAGAGTAGGGGAGTCATCTTACCTTCATATTCTCCCACAGCATTAGCTTCTGGCTTTTCAAATGGCATATGCCCTCCGAAAGATTCGCTGAATTAAACTGAATATAAGCCTGACCTTTCCAGAAAGCACTAGATTCCATGATCAAGTCCTTGACATTCATGGCGGGCAATGACCCATAACGCTCAGGTTCCCAAATATGGCAAGAATGACATCTTCAGACAGACGGGTACTCTCTGGACAATATCCAGTTACCCACAAACCCCCTCAAAGGGTCTGTGGCAAACACTGACTGCTAATCACACACCCAATATTCCTTCTCTCACCTTCCAAATTTTACTGCGTTCATGCCTGCCTAGTCTGAATGTGACCGTGTGACTAAGCTCTGGCCAATGAGAGCTAAGAAGTATCTTGCACTAATTTGAGAAGTCTGCTTAAAAAGGAATGCAATGTGACTGGTTAGCATTCTAGGAAGTTTCTTGGGCTGAAAGAATGAGGAGTGTAGCTTATGTATGGCAGAAGAGTAAATGGAAAGAAACCTGAGAGTCTGATGATAATCACTGGAGCCACCAAACCAGCCCTGGGCTAGCTATCTGCACATTTCTTTAATGATGGCAAAATGTTTTAGTTATGTTTAAGCCTTAAGTCAAAAAATTTTCAGAGTCAAACCCAAACCTTAATGTTCACAAATGCTAGAACCTAAAAGGATCTATCTCTCTGTTAGTTCAGAACTAGACTGGCATCAAAAAGTAAAAGCAGCAAGTGAGGGCAGTATTTGTTAGGGCCACTTGGCAGGGACTACTACAAGTTCCAGCTCAATACCATCCCATCTCAGCAGTCCTCAAAAAGCTCAGCTCTATCAATAATTCTGTTCACATGGCCCTTCTAGCCCATCTCCTCAAATGCTCTCACACAATCAAGCTGCACTTCCTCTGAAGGGTTTTCACCCTTCAGGGTTTTACTTAGCTTCAAAGTTCAGTTTTCCTCAAAGTCAGGCTTTACCCCAGTAGGCATTCCTACAACAAACATGATATTCCCCAAGGTCTATCCCATCTGTCCTTGCCATCCAACACTGAAAACACAATTTAATCATGGCTTCTTGCCCATTCTGGGCTTTTCCCGCTTGGTCATGTTCCAACTTCCAGGTAGCTCTTCCTCACTGTCCGTCTGATGATACAGTAGAGAAATAATGAAAACAAGAGCCAGAATCCAGGTAACTCATGACTCATTATATAACTCTGAGCTGGTCACACTTTTCTTAGCCTATATTTTCCCCATTACAGAAAAAAGAGAGCCAGAAACAAAGACAGAGATGACAAAAGAGAAAGGATTCTGAAATAAAAACTATCAAATACCCTTGCACTTTGCCCGAGGCCCTGTGAGTCTCCACCCTCTCCATAGAAGTGTCCTCATAAACTACCAGCACCCTCCCCAGTGGGCCCCCCACTTCACTCCTCACCCTCATTATTTGTCAATAACTCCTTAGTTTTACTGAGAAGAGCTGCAGTCCATCTAGTTCTTTGCACAGTAGTGACTCAGTTCGGGGACAGACAGGATATATGTCAAATTTGTTAAGACGTCCTCAGGCTCTGGGCTCCTTCAAGAGTTTCTAAGTATGAGGGAAAGTCTACTCAGGCTTGATTTTGCACTGGGGAAATAGAAAACTGTACCTGCTCAATGTGTCCCCGATGTCCTATAAGAGAAAGGAAAATGAAAACCATGAGAAATCATTTATAATGTCAGTTTTCTCTCATAGATGTTTGTTAGAAACTGAACTACAGGCTGGCCCTCCTAGGAGAAGCCAAGGAGACAAGGAGCACACTCTGTGTAAAACCTGGGCAGAGGAAACTGGGATACACACTATTTGCTATTCTAGCATCTTCCTGCATTCCCTTCCTGCACACTGGTCAAAGATCTCAAGATTTCAAATTTACTAACTCAAGCATCTCACTCTTGGACCACAACTGCCTACCTGCCTGCCCAGCTTGCTTTCTTTGACCTATTATTGTGTGTGTGTGCTAAGTTGCTTCAGTTGTGTCTGACTCTTTGCAACCCTATGGACTGTAGCCTGCCAGGGACCCTGTCCATGGAATTCTCCATGCAAGAATACTGGAGTGGGTTGCCATTTCCTCCTCCAGGGGATCTTCCCAACCCAGGGATTTAACCCATGTCTCTTGCACAGGCAGGCAGATTCTTTACCGCTGAGCTACCAGGGAAGACCCCAATACTGCCTTAATACAGGCTAATTATTTTAAAAATATCTGTCCACTTGGGTTTCCCAGGTATTGCCCCATGATTAAATTCAAGCTTACATTGTGTATCCTTCTAAAAATAATTGATATTCACTTTCCCTTTATTGGTGGTATGTTATAGCTACTATTTTTCCTTTTATAATTAAAAAGTATCTCAAAGTGACACTTTAGAAATTAATATTCCAGCCCTTATCGAACTCCCCCTCAGATTTAGCATCTGTAGATAATTACTGTCTAAATTACTTTTCACTATGATAGCTGCCAAATGATCATTTTCTTGCCTCAAAATTGCTTGTACATTACTTAGTCAACAGTCTACTGGAAGGAAGAATTTTCCCTTATTTATTATTAGTATGGATCCATCAATTCCTACTTTATTCAATGGGTTATAACTCATCACTATTCTTAATTATTTCGGTGCTCAAAAAATCTGAGACTTGGTCAGAGAATCTGTCACTTTTTTCCTATCTCTTCTCATCCCATTCTCCCCATTATTATCTGGTTTATCATTCCAGTGTTTCCCTTGCAAATACCTGCAGATACATGTATTTTCTAATTATCTCTTCTTTCTTACACAAAAAGCATAATCTGTTTTGCACTTTGATTTTTTTCACTTCCCAATACATTATAGAAACTCCTCTATATCAGTTATATCATAGGTACCTTCCTTTTCCTTTTTTTATAGTTGCATAACATTCCTCTGTGTGTGTGTGTTCATATGTTAAAATACAGTTAGACAACAGTGGCCATCTTGCCCTGTTCCTGACCTTAGTGGGAATGCCCTCATTCTCCACATTAAGATTCAGTTTACTTTTCAAATGACTTCTACCATGACCACTCTCCCCCATGGAGTCCACAACTTGCCCTCTTCTTTCTCTGCTTTTCTGTATCATCCAGTTTTGAATTCATGGTCCATGTGTTCAGAAATATTCTCACAAATACCTTAAAAAAATAAGCAAACCCATGGTTGCCACTGGGTAGAAAAGGATGAGGAGTGACTGTTTAATGGGCACGAGGTCTCCTTCTGAGACGATCAATGTGTTCTGGAACTATACAGCTGTGATGGTTGCATAACATTAAGTTTACTAAATGTACCAAGTTGCACACTTTGAAATAGTTAAAACGGTTAATTTAAGTTATGTATATTTTATCATAATAAAAAAGTCAGAACAGGGGGAGTTCCCTGACCAGTTCAGTGGTTAGGATTTTGTGCTTTCACTGCCATGGGCCCAGGTTCAATCCCTGGTCAAGGAACTTAGATCCTACAAGTAGTGTGGCAAGGCCAAAAACAAAACAAAAAAACCCTCACATCTTGCAAAGCCCTAATCCTGGATGAACCCAACTACCAGCTTTCCCTAGGTCTGGAACCAGAACAGTCACAATCAGAAAAAGCAAAGCCAGGACGGGAAAAAGTCACACAACTGGACAAATTCTGATATAAACTGACATTCACTGACCAAATAACTCGACTACGTCTTGCAAACCAATTTGCTTTCCCATACTCTGAAACAATAATTTCAGAACTTTCCCACAATCCTCAAACTCGTTATTTTCTCCAACCCCTGCTCAATGGCAGCAGATGGTGCCGCTTTCCAACTTCAAAAGAGGACAGAAGCCAAGACGTTTTTGCTACCAAACCTCACAACCTGCTGCATCTACCTGTCCCCACCCTCCTTTCTTCTTATACAACAGAGGATATTTCAAAGCTAAGTCCCACCTACATGCTTCAGTTACCCTTCCTTCTGCCTTTTCAGAAACAGCACATCAGAGATGAGTTCATCCTTAGAGCTTAAGTAAATTTTCTTCACCTGAATCTTTACAACAGACACTCTTCTCCACATTTTTTTAAAAGATATGTTTAACTGGTTTCTTTAAGCATCCTCTCCCCATAAAGCTCCACAATTCTACCTCATCTCCAAGTATTTTCTTTGTATCTCTTTCACAGCCTTATTTATTGAAATAGTCATTTACTCTCGCAGCTTCCATTCACCCTGTCACTACAACTTCTCCTCACGTGGCTCCTGCCCAGATTGCCCACTCGGGCAGCTGTACACCAAGTTTATCAAGGATGCTCATGTTTCTAAACCAAATGGACCTCAGCCTTCATATTATTTCCCCTCAACTGCATTAGACTCTGTTGTCCACTCCCTCCTTCCAGAAACATTCTTCCTCCCTGATCACATATTGCCTCTCTGGTAAACTGTTCCCCCTGCAAGCTCTTCCTTCTCTCTCTGGCAATTAAATATTGGTGTTCATTAAGGCTCAAGATTAAGCCTTCTCTTTTTAATCTGAAGTAGGAGTTGATGAACTTTTTCTAAGAAAAAGGCCATACAGTCTCTGGCACAACAGATAATACAAAATAAATAAATGGGCGTGGCTATGTTCCAATAAAAATGCATGGACAATGAAGCTTGAATTTTATGCAATTTCACATATCACAAAATAACAAACATTCTTCTGATTTTTCTTCCCCAACTACTCAAAACTAAAAAGCACAATGAGCTCGCAGGACACACAAACACAGGTGGTGGGCCATAGTTTCTTGACCCTAAACCCATCAGCCCTTTTTTAATGGCAACACTGATGATACTTGTTTGTTCACTTCTTTATCATATGATCTTGACATCAGAATTTAAATTTCAGGAGAGCTTATTTATCCACTTAATTCCAGTGCTTGACGCAGAACAGAAAATTCATATGCACTGAACGAACAAACAACAGACAAATAATCAGATCATTTCCTGTGGTCTTGCTGGGCTGGGTCTACTGCAGCTTTATCACCTGTACAACCAAGATTAAACCCCAAGACTGCTTGGGCTGACCACTTCCTGTGGTACTTGTTATTTTGTGGTTGTCCTGGTGTGCACATAGATGTTACAATTATAGGATACTGGGGTGAGGAGAATCTTTAAATGACATGTGGGCCAAATTCCTCATTACATGAGTAACTGAGGCCCAGAGAGGTCAAGAGCCTCGCCTGTGATCAGACCACTTATCAGTGGAGGACAGGCTTGAGAAGGACAGGTCTTCCTTTTGAGCTTTCCACGACATAGTGCAACTGACTGACCCAAGTTGTGCCAACCAGGGCCTCTATTGTACATTTCCCTTCCAACATGCCCTTGCTACAATCAGAGTTTCAACAAGGGAGTAGGGGGCCCTGGACACTGCTTGGCAGAGCAGGAGCTGTCTTGGCAGGGGGCTTTCAGCCTTACCTGCAGGAGCTCCCTGGTGGGTTGCTGCTGTTTCTCTTCCAGCTGGGCGATCAGGTTGCTGAGGTGGGAGATGTTGCAAGAGAACTGAGTGATGGCACCATTGATACTGTTGTAGATGGCCAAGTCTAGTTCCTCGAGACGGGCCAAAAGGCGATACTCATGCTCCTTCAAGGAGTGATACAGCTGCTCAAACTCCCAAACAATCTTCTCCCTCTCCATCTGGGTCAGGCTCTGTGTAGACCACAGGGAAGAGCAGTGAAGAGAGGAAAGGCTGCTTCTAGAGCCCTTCACATTTCTCCCCTGTCTATCTACCCCAAGACCTCATTATTTCATCCCTGTATACTAAAACAAGCATCTTGTTCACTCACTTATTTTTTTCCAGTCTTTATTGACTGGATATACAATGGCAGAGAACTGAATTACCCCAGTGATAATCAAGAGTCTTAAAAAAAAAAAGCCAAAGTCTCTGCTCTCAAGGAACTCAGTCAAGTGAGAGTCAGGTTCATGTGATACATGTCATCATGGCTAGATAAGCAAAAGTAGGGTGACTGCATTCAATAGAAGTTGATACAGTTCCCAGAAGCAGTGTTCACAAAGAGTCTTGTAGGATGAACAGAAGTTCACTTTATGGTCAAAGAACAGGAGAGCTTTCCAGGCAGAAGAAATGTCATGGACCAAGGAGTGGGAAGGCAAATCATGGGGTCTGGCTGGAGCACACGAGTGCTTGTGAAGACGGCAGATAAAGAGACGAGAAGCCTGGCAGGACTTTACTGCAAGTGGGAGCCATGAAAGACTGTCAGAGAAGTCACACGATCAGATGGGTGCCCTGTGCAAGATGGTTTGGAACATACAAGCAAAACTTCTACAACAATCCTCACATAATAACCTTGATTAGTTTCCTTAAACCTTTCACATGTAATCCATTCCCTCTATCTGGCCTCCTGTCTCACTGGCTTTGAGCATAATTCTCTACTGGCACAGTTTGTTTGCCAAAGGTTATTTCTCCTTCCTTCTCCACCACTTGTCCCACTGAGGGACTCCATAAAAGCTTGTTTCTAAATAAAAGGTCAGCAAACTCCCGTGTTTTACTCCCTTGGAGTAACATGTTATTGGGAAACAGATCCACTCATTTAAATGTTGTCTTTAGCTGCTTTTCAACTACACAAGGGAGCTGACTGGTTGTGATAGAGATATGAGCCACAAAGCCAAAAATATTTACTCTCTAGTCCTTTACAGAAAGGTAAGGGACTATTTTTTCCAGAACCACCACCCTCTCCCCCAAATATCCCTACCACAAAGGCCTTGGGAAACTAGGAGAAGGGAACAAAGAGAAAAGTTCAGAATAGAATCATTGCCAAGAAAAAGAACATTCCAGCAAGAAGCAACAGTTGAGTTTATAGAAAGCCACTGTCAGCATCTGTCTGCAGAATGATACAAAAGGCTGCTAACCAATGCCCAAGAATTTCACCTGGATCAACCCTGATCTGCACAAAGCTCACAGATTAAACTTTTGCTAGGTCAGATCTCCAAGGGTTTTAAAGTCGACTATTGCATCCTTTTCCCTCCAAATGTGGGAATCCCTTGGTTCTCCAGGTGAATTCCCAACTGCCCTGTAAGGTTGTTCCACCCGTACCTAGAAGTTCTGGGTGATCTGACTGCACGAGGTTAAGGGAAGTTTACAAGTCTTACAATATAAGAGTGACCAGCAGAACTGATATTATCTGTGAATTCCCAGGAACCTCACCAAGAGTTCAGCTCGCGCCTGCTCTCCCTGTGCCCGTCGCCTCTTCTTTAAGTCTTTCACTCTTTTTAAGTGGTCCAGCTGGTTCTGGATTTGCTCCTGAAAAAGCAAAAACAGGTGTATAGTTCAAGATAAGGCAGGCCTCAGCAGTGTGACTCTTCTGCTTATCACCTGTGCAACCCACATTCGTGATGCCAAGTTCTTGGTGAGAGCCTGTCCTTGGATCACACTGCCATCACCGTGGCACACCTCTCCTTTGGTAGTTTGTATCTTAAATGGTGGGTCACCTACCTGCCTTTGGAAGGATACTGCATGGCTTAGTGGAAAGGTGAATGGACTAGAAGGCTTTAGTTGTCGAGCTTTCAGGTACGTGTATGGAGAAAAGGACTTAACTTTTATTTCCCCCTGGTATGATATGAGCCAACACCACCTTCTCAACCTACTAGAGTGTTATCACCAGTGTGAGTAAAATGATATTTTTGAAAGCACCATAAATGTTCAGTGAATAATTTTGCATGAAAGTACTCACATTTACACATGTACATAATTGTGTGCATGTTCTTGCAGTCCTCAAACACAGATTATGTGCACGCCTTGAATGTTGCCTTACAACTGTTTTATATTTAATACTTTATTTCCACGTTATTGTTGAGCTGTGCCAATCTGTTGGTTCACAAGGGGATCCACACAGCATTTTATTTCACTCAGTCTTCATAAGTCTTATCTCCTATGAGTCTCACAGTGGTTAAATGACTTAGGCAGTAAGGAACTTGTTCTTTTCCGGGAGGTTCTAGAAGAGGACGGAGCACAGGGAAGTGTTGGGGGAAAGGAGAGGTGATGGGCACCTATTTGATGTGAATACAGCCTGGCAACGTCCGAGTGTGTTTTGTCTGAGATCATCTAGGAGCCAAAAGGAAGGCGAGCGTCTCTGAAGCTTGTCGCTGCGTATGTGGTTTTACAAATATCTTATATACGGTCAAGAGGGGTCCCCATGGGCCGTCATGTATGATGTGCCCGTGAGAGGGTAAACACAGAGGCACATAAGGCAATGAGGGTGGGGAGACTTCTGGCTTCCTCACCAGCTACAGGTTTTCCTCCCAAATCTGAGTGCCGAGGCTCTGGAGCGGACAGAGGAAATGACGGCTGTGAACCACACGTCCGGCTCAGCCATTTTCTAGGCGGAAAAAAGGAAGCCCCTTTGGCTCTCTCCTCCCTTTGTCCGACTGGCGCTCCGGCCCCTCCCCGGCCCGCGCGCCCGGCCCTCACCTTGAAGCCCTCCACCGCCTCCTCGAGCGGCAGCACGCTGTGGCCGCGGTGCTCGCGGGAGCGGTCGCACACCACGCAGATGGGCATCTGGTCCTCCTCGCAGTACAGCTTCAGGGGCTCGCGGTGTTTCTCGCACACGCCCATCTCGCCTCCGGGCCCCGACGGCCGCTCGGTGCGCAACTGCTTCACCAGCTGGGTCACGTTGGCCAGGTGCCGGTTGGGCCGCATGTGCCGCTGCGGGAAGGTCTCCCGGCACTGCGGACACGACACATTGGTCTCCGCCGCGCCCCAGCAGCGGGCGAGGCAGGCGCAACAGATGTTGTGGCCGCAGTCGAGCATCATGGGCTCCACAAAGTACTGCAGGCACACGGGGCAAGTGGTCTCCTGCTGTAAGCACTCGGCCACGCTCCCGGAGGCCATGGCGCGGGCCCGCGGGGGCGAACGGGCATGGGCCCCGGTGCCCAGCCCAGCGCGGAGCCCAACTCGACTGCGCTCCCTCCCGTCCGCTGTTTCTGGGCGGTGCGGAAAGGCCAGCCGGGCTGACTGAGGGCGACGCCTCCCGGGCCGATCCCAGACGCGCCCGCGCGCTGGAACCGCGGGGTGGCCGGGCCGCTCCCTGAGCCGCTGCGCCTGGCGGAGGGAGTATGGGGATACCGCGGGCCCACCGAGCCCAGCGGCTATGCGAACGGACAGCAGGATCGCCGCCGATCGGACTCCCGGAGCCGGGCGCTCAGAACACGCAGGACAACGTGGCCGCGTCCGAGCGGATCCCGGCGGCCGCGCAGACCCCACCCCTGCGCGAGCGGAAGGGGCGGCTCGGGGGCGGGGCTTGGGCCGGACCTTAGGCGTGAGGCTGGAAATCCCGGCCTCAGGCCTGGAATGTTTCTTTCGTTGGGAACCCAGGGAGGCCTCGCCGCCTGGGCGGGGGCGGAACGCGCGGGCGGAAGCTCCTTGGGTACGGGTCCTAGAGGCAGGCAATCTCCGCGGGTGCGGCTGGGCCAGGGTAACCCCTGCCTGCACGCTCCGGGCCACCCCACCGGGCCTTGGGCCTGGATCCCGGGTCTTTTGTTGGGTTTCTTTTCTGCTGCCCAGGCCTCTGCCGCGGCGAGAGAAAGCTAGCTTTGTGTTGGTGTGGGAAGAAGAGACATCTGGCTTCCCCGGTAGGCCGGAGGGCTGAGGGTAGCCGACTGAGCCCCACCCAGTCTGCGAGGAACTTTATCAAACAACCCCATTGACAGGCGCTCGCAGTTCTGTTTCGTAAAAGAAAGGCTTAATTATTAGATGAAAACATTTTTGTGACAGAAACAGGCAAGCCCAGTTCTGCTACTTCCTACTGTGCCTAAGCAAAGTGATCTACCATTCTGAGCTTCAGTTTCCTCTCTGGTGAAATGGGAGTGATTATACCCCAGCGCAGAGGGAGACTTCCGTACAACTTTTGCTTTTTCAACCCTAAGGAGGTTTACCATTAAAATAATAAAATACCCACTGCCTCGATCTGTACTGAATAGAACTTAAACATGCTTGCTCATTAATAAAATACCTACTGCATAGAGCTGTATTGAGTAGAATCTAAACAGGCTTGCTCCTTCCAAAAGTATAGGGGGAATGATAATCCTGTGGGTAACACAGGCAGTTTTCATTATCCAACAAACTTACAAAATTTTTACGTTGTTCGCCCATCCCTACTTTGGTGTTTCCTGTTTTCCTTTGCTATTTTCTCGATATTGTCCTTCATCCTCTAAATTTTATTGAATTTGGACAGCCTTGCCTGTGTTTATTTTAATTTCCATTATTGTATTTTGAACTAAGTGATTTCAACAATGTCAGTTTACAAATCTTTTTTACATGAGTTAGTAACTGGTTGAATGTGACCTATTCCACCAGTTTCCCTGTTTATACTTCTTTTTCTCTAACCTATTTACACAATGCTTCAAAGAAACTGAGATCAGATACCTCAGTAACTCTGTGAGGACAAAGACATCTCTCCAGACCTCCTGGATTGCTGTTATGCCCTGTATATAATTATAATGAGAGGATTTCAATATTTATTGGATTATTAGACTAAAAATTAACTTAATGATTCCAGGGTCACATTCTATGCATACTTCTTATCGTTATCACAGTTGTTCAGTTGCTAAGTCATGGACTTAGTTCAATGCCATGGACTTCAGCACACCTGGTTTCCCTTTCCTTCAGTATCTCCTGGAGTTTGCTCAAATTCATGTCCATTGAGTCGGTGATGCCATTCAATCATCTCATCCTCTGTTGCCCCCTTCTCTTGCCCTCAATCTTGCCCAGCATCAGGTCTCTTCCAGTGAGTCAGCTCTTCGAATCAAATGGCCGAAGTATTGGAGCTTCAGCTTCATCATCAGTCTTTCCAATGAGTATTCAGGATTGATTTCCTTTAGGACTGACTGGTTTGATCTCCTTGCTGTCCAAGGGACTCTCAAGAGTCTTCCCCAGCACCACAGTTCAAAAGCATCAGTTCTTCCTGTAGTTCAGTTCAGTTCAGTTCAGTTGCTCAGTTGTGTGTGACTCTTTGCGACCCCATGGACTGCAGCACACCAGGGCTCCCTGTTCATCACCAACTCCCGGAGTTTACTCAAACTCATGTCCATTGAGTCGGTAAGAGCATTAATAAGTAAACTATTGAGATGGTATTGGCAAACTGTAAGAGAATCTGATTTGGAATGTTTAGGAGTGAATACGTGGAAGAAAATTTGGACGGACAGTACTGATAATTTTGGTTAGATAAAGTCATGAAAACAAAACAATGGTGATAAAATTGCTTGTGGAGGACAGACTCTGTGTCTGGGAGGAGGGAGGAGGTTCCATTGATGCTTTGCGAACACAGGAGTGACAAATTGATTGTGCAGGTCATAGTAAGGCAATACCAACTAGGCGGGCCCATCTAGAGACTAATGCAATAGTGACACAAGAGGACATTAGTAGAATAAGAGCTGATAGGAACAGAGGAATGGGCAGGTGGGCTAGAAAAGAATCAGGATACGCAGTGCCATTCTCCTGTTATTTCTAAGGAAAATGAAGGTGAAACAGGCAAGGAGGAGAGAGGCATCTTAAGACAGAGCAATAAAGAGGTGTGTAGTAGTGAAGTATGCAGGAAACTGAAAGAGAGGAGAGTAAGACATTTGATAAAGGAGAGGGATTTGGGGGTAGAGGATGAATTGGAAGATTGGGATTGACATATATACATCATTGATTCTGTGTGGAAAATAGATAATTAGTGAGAACCTACTGTATAGCACAGGGAACTCTGCTCAATACTCTGTGGTGACCTAAATGGGAAGGAAATCAAAAAAAGAGAGGATATATGTACATGTACAGCTGATTCACTTTGCTGTACAGTAGAAACTAACACATTCCATGGATGGAGGAGCCTGGTAGGCTGCAGTCCATGGGGTTGCTAAGAGTCGGACATGACTGAGCGACTTCACTTTCACTTTTCACTTTCATGCATTGGAGAAGGCAATGGCAACCCACTCCAGTGTTCTTGCCTGGAGAATCCCAGGGATGGCGGAGCCTGGTGGGCTGCCATCTATGGGGTCACACAGAGTCGAACACGACTGAAGTGACTTAGCAGCAGCAGCAGAAACTAACACGACATTGTAAAGCAACTATACTCCAATAAAACTTAGAAAAAAAGAAAAAGGGATTTGCTTGCACTTTGGAAAGAGATATAAGTTCTCCTTTTCAACAGGTGTGGCTTTGTGGTTTTCTGACCATCTCGCAGCAACCCCACCAAAAGAGAACCCACAGGGCAACTCTCAGAGTGGACGACTATGGATCTAAAGGAAGACTGAGAAGAGGAGGGGGGGAAAATTCAGGAAATTTTTAAAGAATAATTGATTTGTACCAGTTCTTCCTCTTATTCTTCCAGGTTGATGGGAAAGGAGAGATGAGTTTTTCATTTAATAAGTACCTATTAAGAAGTTATTATATATTGCACTCTGTTCATAAAAGCACAAAATATTTCTAGATCCTGAAAGGTGATGCTAGTATCATGATCTTCATTTTATTGCTGGGGAAATTGTTAACTAAATTGTCTAAGGTCACAGAGTCAGTGAATGATAAAGCCAGGACTGGAATCTGGGTAGACCAGCTCCAGAGAGTAAGTTCTAACCGTTACAATATGTGTCCTCTCTAGCTGTCCCAGGTATCTGCTAGGCAATTAAAAAAATAAAAAATCAAATACCAGTATTGCTGTCATTTAGTTCTTTTAACAACATTCCCTAGTGTTAAGTTATGGCTTTTAACAACCAGTGTGAAGGGTCCTAGATTAAAGAGCAATCTAAGACAAGATATAGGATAGGAGAATTCAAAGCATACCCAGGTAATGCTGATACTGAAAAATGTGATTCCTTTATTATTATTATTTTTTTTTTTTGCCATGCCCTGATGTGCAGCTTGTCGGATCTTGTTTCCCAGACCTGGCATTGAAAACATCAAGTCCTAATCACTGGACCACCAGGGAATTCTCTAAATATGATTTCTTTTTAAGTTGGCAATTAGCTTCCCCAAACGTAACTGTCTTCCATTTCCTGAGGATAAAATCTTTGGAGACATTGGGGAAGAAAGCTAATCTTTCTTTTCAAAGAGCAGGACTTTAGGGGATTTCATTGAACGACTGGGAAATACCCTCTGCTTCCTGCCCTTATTAAGCCCACAGGCCACTGTGGCTAGGTGGGGGCAGGGATGGTTAGCTACCTCCAAGAGGGTCACCATCAGTTTCTTTCCTCTCCATATGCATATGCATAGTGACATTGTATCATTGAGAGGTACAGTTCTATTCTTCTCTTGAATCTGGACTTGCCTAGAATGCTCTGACCGACCCACAGAGTATGGCAGAATGACTCTACATGATGCTGGGCCTGGCCTACAGAGGACTGACATCCTCTGTCTTGGACCCTTAAGGGTCTTCAGCTACCATGGAAGATGTTTGTATTAGTGTGCTCTGGCTTCTGTAACAAAACATCAGCCTGTGTGGTTCAAACAACAGAAATTAATTTTTTCAGTATATTTTCTGGAGAGTGGAAGTCCAAGGTCAAGGTGTGAGCAAGGGCAATTTCTCCTAAGGTCCCTCTCCTTGGCTTGCAAGCAGTCACCTTCTTCTGGTTCTCACACAGCCTTTCCTCTGTGCTCACTTTTCTAATGGTGTGTTTTTTTTTATTTTTTGATTGGGTTAAGTGGCTTTATTAGAGAAAGCTAGGATTACAAAGGACTTGAGAGTTGGCCTTGGGGCCTTTCTTCTTGCCAAAGGTGGGCACAATATTGACAAAGCTCTGGTTATACTGCATATACCTCTTGGCCCAGCCCATCTTCTTTTGCTACTGTTTGGCTGCTTTGGGATTCTGACCCAGCATCAGCCAGGGACCATGGACTTCACCTCTAAGCATGTGGCTGGCTACTTGTTGAGTGCTCAGAGCCTCCACCCCACACTGGCCCAGGGTAGTCTCATCCTCTCGGGGGGGCATCCCTGCCAGGGGGCACGACTTGAGTGATGCCCTTGAGGGAGGCTACACGAACTTAGATGGGTGACTGTCTCCTGGCCTGCCAATGCACAAGATGCAAATTCTTGCCTGGAAGATCCCATGGACAGAGGAGGCTGGCGGGCTGGTCTATGTGGTCACAAAGAGTCAGATGTGACTTAGAGACTAAACAACCACAACTCCTGGCCTGTCACCTCCAGTGTGTGTAGCTATTGGCTGAGGACAAAGAACTGAGAGTTGGTGACTGAACCGTGACTACTGCTGCTACCATGAAGATGGAGCCAAGAGAGAGCTTTATGAACAAAAGTTTTTAGGTTTGATGGATTCCACTTTATCAACTTTTTTTTTTTCCTTTTTGGTTACTACTTCCTGTTTTTGGTTACTGCTTTCTGAAACTCACATCCATATCCAGTCTTCATGCTCAAGGTCTGTAAAACCCACTCATCTTGCCCCTTTCTGATCTATACTAACTCACCAGTTTTCTCCCCAGGTCTACACGGGCTCCATCCCTACTTCCCCGTTGAATTCCCGGAAGTTCGGTTGGTTTGCCAGGAACCTTCTCGGGAATAGAGCCGGCGCTCTGTGTCCTTTCTGGGAATGAGGAAAGGGAGTTCGCGCTTGTCCAGTCGGGGATCGGTTCCGGGTCATTAGGATCTTTGAGCTTCAACATCCTGGGGTTACAGGGGAGGGCAGAGGGAAGGAGAGGGAAGAAACGTCAAACCATACCTGGGATTGAGAGGTTCAGTCAAAGTTGCTGACTCTACTGAGAAAGAAGGTTTAGTTAATTTATAAGGATTCCCATTCTTCCGGATAAACCTTAAACTACTAAAAAATTTAACAGCTCGTGAGGAATGCGTGTCCAGAGAATCTGAAGGTTTTATTTGTTTACCCAGAAATATCAACCTGTCAGGATGGCCGAGTGGTCTAAGGCGCCAGACTCAAGCGCGAACAAGCTTCCTCTGATAGAGGTTTCTGGTCCCCGAATGGGGGCGTGGGTTCGAATCCCACTTCTGACAGAACTTTTTTCTCTCCTGATCACGAACACTTTCTCAGCCATTGCATTCTCTTCTTTCTACTTTCCCCCCTTTCAGCCCTAACGACGGACGCCTAATGAGGTCCGACCCCTTTCTTTTCCGTTGCTACTTATCATGGATCCTGTTTTCCTCTGTGCTCTGATTTGTCATCAAAGGCGCTTTTCACCGAATGCTCATTAACCTAGGGGCGTCCTGGGAGGAAAAAGAACCTGATGGGAACGAAAGACATGTACACAGACTCGGTGATTACAAACTGTCCTGAGCTCGCCGGCTATTGAGATCGTACTCTCACGCCCTTTCTCACTGGCCGAACGAACCTATCAAAAATTAAAAGTGCAAAAACTGAAAGTAGCTTGGTTCACTCTGTTAAGGGATTGGAATGTGAAAAAGAAAGAAGGTTCCACCGAGATTTGAACTCGGATCGCTGGATTCAGAGTCCAGAGTGCTAACCATTACACCATGGAACCGCTCTTACTGTTGACTTGATACACTGTCCATCTGATATCTCTTTCTTTGTGCTCTTTTTTTTTTTTTTCCCCCAATTGAGGTATAGTTGATTTATAATGTTGGTTTCAGGTACACAGCAGAGTGATCCAAAATTTTTATACACTGCACTTCATTTAAAATTATTCTATCTTTGTGCTTTTTATTTACTTATTTTTTTTTTAACCAACAAAGATGTATAAAAAACAATTTAAAATGAAACGTGCCGCTTTAACCGAAAGCTCTGCTCTTCTTCCTAATTGATTTTTTCTTCTTTTTTAATTTACGGGGGCTTTTTTGTTTTTTTTAAAGAGGGATGGAAAATCTCTGCACTTTTAAGGTGAAGGACGATAGAGAAGCCAAACTCAAGGGTGGGAGGTTGTGGGAGGTTGCTGGTTGTTTCCCCTGAGCCTTCTTCCCATATTTCTTTCCCTTGATGTCTGGGGAAGGGCAGGATCTTGATCTGAGAAAATGGTTACCTCTGGCGGTTTTGATTTTGCCGTTATTTCCAACACATGCAAAAGCAAACTCGATTTCCATCTTGCCTTCAAAAGGGAAAAAAGAAAAATTAACGTATATGTGTTTTTTCCCCACAGCTTCACTTTTCGTTCTAGGATACCTGCAGATGCCTCCAGAGCAACCTCAGTTTCTTGGTGCTTCCTGCTTAGGTGTAATTATGGGTTTGCCATTTTAAAATTTGTCCTTTCGCTTCGAGATTCCTTAAGTACAGAACAGGTTCTCATTTCTCTTTGACACCGGATGGTTCTGGTACATAGTATTAATAGAAACTTAATCTATGGCTTGTTGCATGCTGCTGCTGCTGTTGCTAAGTCACTTCAGTCATGTCCGACTCTGTGTGACCCTATAGATGGCAGCCCACCAGGTTCCTCTGTCCCTGGGATTCTCTAGGCAAGAATACTGGAGTGGGTTGCCATTTCCTTCTCCAATGCATGCATGCGTGCTAAGCGCTTCAGTCGTGTCCAATTCTGTGTGACCCTATGGACAGCAGCCCACCAGGCTCCTCCATCCACAGGATTCTCTAGGCAAGAATACTGGAATGGGTTGCCATTTCTTTCTCCGCTTGCTGCATGAACACATAGATTAAAGGATCAATCAATGAATGCATGCATGAATTAAAGAAGGAGTGAATAAATGACCCAGAGTCGGACTTTTTTGGAGGGTTTTCTTTTCCCTTCTCTCCATATGCTAAATCTGACAAGTCTAAAGGACATGATTGTGGCTTTTTGCCAAGTGGAGGGTTCCTTTCCAGGTTCTAGCTCCCAGGTACAACATTCCAGTAGCCATAGGGCCCCACAAACGTTTCCTGGAGTGTGGATGGCCAAGAGAGGACGTCATACTGCTGGGCATAGTCATTTATTTCTCTAAATTTTCATTTTATTGAGATAACATGATTATTTATCTAGTAATTATTAAGAACAACATATAATAAAGAGATCATATATGTAGCATCCCTGGAAAAAATACTCAGTATAAATTACTACTTTAGTCAGTCTAAATATTAATTACTGACCCTACATTCTTCATGGACCTCTGGTAATCTACCAAGGATGAATTGCTTACGAATTCCTGAATCATTTTTCTGCCATTCATCCTTTTGCTGGCTTTACAACTGAGCAAGGTGCCTGTCACAAAACAGGTGCTCAGTAAATATGGATTGAAGTGAATATATCTTTGGAGAGGTAGAGAGGGCAACAGTGAAATTCAAAGACTTTGCCCAGGTCACTATACAGTTCTCCTAAGTTCTTCCCTCCATGCATATCAACTCTCTATTCTATTATATCCATTGGTTTTAAAATTAAACCAGAACCTCAAAAGCCACTCTTCAGCAATAGCCTTTAAATTGTTTTCTGAGACTAGACAAGGCAAAAAGGGGGCATAAATCAATGTTTTTTCAACCTTAGCACATTTTTTATCTCAGGGAAGGATAGTGGTTGTGGAGCTGAAAGATAGGAAATCTGGCCACGCTGCTGCTGCTAAGTCGCTTCAGTCGTGTCCAACTCTGTGCGACCCCAGAGATGGCAGCTCACCAGGCTCCCCCATCCCTGGGATTCTCCAGGCAAGAACACTGGAGTGGGTTGCCATTTCTTTCTCCAATACATGAAAGTGAAAAGTGAAAGTGAAGTCGCTCATTCGTGTCCGACTCTTAGCGACCCCATGGACTGCCTACCAGGCTACCAGGCCAGCCTACCAGGCTCCTCCATCCATGGGATTTTCCAGGCAAGAGTACTGGAGAGGGGTGCCATCGCCTTCTCCAATCTGGCCATGGGTTGGTTTACTTATTCTTGAGTTTGGAGTTCAGAAGATTGCTCCTTTCCCTTGGAATTATCCATGGTTGGTTCACAAGGTGAATGTGAACCTTATATCGCAAGGTGAGTGTCAACAAAGACCACTGAGAGGAATGTCTAGGGGAAGAAATGACTGGGTCCAACAATCCAGAAGCAAACTGTTCCCTCATAATCTGAGCAGGAACGGTTTACACTTACCTGGTAGCAGAGCTGAATCCAAAAAGAACAAGTCAGTGTGGCTAAATCAGTGGTCAAGAACCAAGTTCAGCTGGAGTGTCCTGTAGAAATGGGGCTTTAGAACACATGACCCTACCTCAAACTGAAGATCTCAAGGTCTTCCTGGCACCTGAGCTCTATATACCTTACTCACTTCACAAATTAGGAAGATATTCTTTCATGTATTTATTTATTCATTACTACTTACCAGAAATATCTGTTTTGTTTTCATGATGTGGAGAAGTGAGAGAAATACGGTTCTGTACCTGACAAAGTTTATGATGCATAGGGAAAAGCAGACAATTACACAAAATTTTCCACTTCCAAAAGTTATGGTAAATGCTAAAATAAGTGATGGATAGAGTGATAACAGAGCATGGCCAATGCAAAACAACAGGAATACGCCATTAAGGTCAGGTAGCAATGAGGAAAACCTGCCAGAGGAAGGAATGGCTGAGCTGAGGCCTGCTACAAGCTCCCCAGTTTGTTCCATTTCTCCTATGCCATATTTATCAGATTGGGCTTTTAAAAAATTTTAATTTACAGATTTGTGAATTCACCTATTGGACTTATAAAATAAATATCCACTCAGTCTAACAACTCAAACAAGTGTCTAAAGTACAATTTATAACCTCCCTGTCCTCTAACACTGTTACCACTGGAAACAATTTCAGCTATGTCCTTCTATACATTGTCCTGACGTAATGTTCTTTATTTTGGTAACTATATATTACAATGTCATTCATAGTTCCTTTGTTGCATTCTTTACCAGTGGAAACTGTGCCTTCTTGTGGCCATTGTGCCTCTACTGCTTGTCTTCTCTCGTAGGCACAAGGGCAGGGACTTCCTTCCTTGTTCCCATCCAGGTGCTCAGGGCCTAATTGTAATTCCGGAGAGAGATCAAGGGAGGCGTCCAGGAGACAGCAACTACCTTGCTGAAGGGTAAGAAACTTTGAGGACAGAGAGAATTGCTTGGAGCAGAGACGGAGGGGCCCAACAGAAGACGCAGGGACACGTGCGGAGTGGGGAAAGCGCCTCTATTTGGTGTGAGGTGAAGGGCAGCTGAGCGTAAGAAGAGCCGCCACACCTCAGATCAACATAAATAGGATTTAAAATGTGAAATGAAAAAAATAAATAAATAAAATGTGAAATGAGAAGGCAGCAGGGATACTGAGAACTGTGGCCGGGCAGGACCTGTCTCCAATTGCAGATTGGGAGACTGACCGCCGTTCACCAGTCCACCATTTATGGAATAATGCATCCATAATAAGTACTACTGCATTTACAGGGCCTAAGTAAGTACTTAGGAGGTGGTACACAGTAGGAGCTGATTTTTTTTTTTTCTTTTTTACATAAAAGAATGAATTAAAGAAAGTCTGTCATGTGTTCTATACTGCTGGGTGGTGAAAATACGAGGGAGTAAATACCATGCACAGTAAACGCTCAGTAACTTTTTGTTCATTGGAATAATCAATTGAAGGCTTATCATGAGGTGGACGCTGTTTCGGGGCAGTGCCTATAGGTGTCTTCTCTGGTCTCTGGGAAAACAGATGTAGTAGGAGGAGAGGAACCTAACTGAATTTGGAGCCTGTGACAACTGTTGTGTGCATTGGACTTGGAATGCCTAGACAAGCTTGAGGTACAAAAGGACCCTGGCAGCGATGGGATTCGAACCCACGCCCCCGAAGAGACTGGAGCCTTAATCCAGCGCCTTAGACCGCTCGGCCACGCTACCTCCCGCAAATTCTGCTTTTACGTGCATATCATCTGACCCAAACTGTGACCCATTTCGGGTCCTTTTCCTCCCTCCCCCCCACCACGCCCCCGCCACTCTGCACTGTCCCCTGGGCCCTTCTTCCAGCGTTCCCCTCCCCACTCCCACCTCAGCCCGAGAACCCCCTGGCCCCTGACACTTACTTTCTCATGGCTCCCAGGTTCATCTTGAATGGTGACGCCGCAGGTGGCGCGGGAAGAGGCACCTGCCCCATCTGTCACCAATATAGGAAAAAGGAGTCACGCAGACCGAGAGTTCCAGTGGATGCTGTGGGCTCCAGATCCACTTGGAATCCGGAGTAAGCCCCCGGACTGCAGGAGTGAGCAAGTCCGGGAGTTTGGTTTGAGCCTGGAGAAAGGCTGACCAAAAAACGAGGCAAGAATCTCGAGGGTCCCGCCTCTCCCGCCCTCCTTCATCATCTCAAGAGACCTCCTCCACGGAACCTCATGAGGGAGGCAGAGAGTGCAGTCCTTGCTATTGAAGTCCTGTTTGCTTTTCAGAAGGTAGCGCATCTCCACAGGTCCTGGTTACAGCAAACAGAACTTCTGCGAAGTCCAGATTCAGTTGCCCTCACCGCCCCTAAGTCTTCGCAGGACAATTTGCAGGGCCAACGAGCTGGACTTGCAGTCGGACCCTTATCTTGTTCTGCATGGCTTTGCCTTCCAAACTGCATATTTTAGACGCGAATTAAACCATAGTTTCATCTTCTTTTGAGGCATTGTGAATCCGAGAATTTTTTTCTTGCTTGGTAGACCTTTTATTGGAGGGGGCGGTACAGTTGCCTCCTTAGCGCAGTAGGCAGCGCGTCAGTCTCATAATCTGAAGGTCCTGAGTTCGAACCTCAGAGGGGGCAACATACACTTTTGGTTTTTTTGTTTGTTTGTTTGTTTTCTTCTCCTTCCTCAGGTCTTTAAAAAAAAAAAAAAAAAAAAACGAGGAAATTTGCTTTCATGAAACCGAATGGGTAGTTGTTCTTTTACAGAACCGTGTAATATTCAGACACAAAATAGTAATTTTCAGTAAAATTACTTCAAAATTCTTGTTCCAGTTGTAGACCTTGACTGATAACATAGGGGCTGAGGGATACCACACTGTGTACAACAGAAGATGCTCCTCATCTCATGGAGTTTACTTGCTGTGTTTGAGTGAGACATGACAGACAAGACAAATCTGGATTTTTAACAGCAACCTCAGGAGATCTGATCTGAATGCAATCAGCTGAACAAGTTTTTGGAATCCTTCAGCACGTATCCAGTTACCTCATGTTGACAGTTGTGGAAAAGGTCACTTTCTTCCAACATTCTGTTCACTCAGAGCTTGCCTGCTGCTGATCAGAACCGGTGGCAGAACCTTCAGGTATCCACAAGGCAGATCAAAAGCAGAGCAAACACTCCATGCTTTCCAGAGAATTCACGAAAGATTCAAAGTGCCCTTTCCTATTCTCTTTTATTTCTGCCTCTCCCAGTAAAGTGCTTATTAGGGCAATGAGTTACAGAGAGAAATGATTTTGACACTTCTTCCTCTCTAGGTCCCAAGGAAGAGTCTGGGCCCAAGTGTTCCCAGTAGTGCCATTCCCCAGCACTGCCACACAGTCAGTCAGCAGGCCAAGTCTATCATCTCTGGTCCCACGCTGCCACGTTCTTTATGTGAAATCAGCATGCTCTATTTGAAATTATCTCTGACCATGTTGTTCCTCCCTGCTTAAAATCCCCAATGACTTTATATTGCTGCAAGAATGAAGTCTATATGATGCATTCCTAGCCATAACCTCTAAGCCTGTCAGTCTGTTTTGTCTCTGTCCTTCTGTTCAACTTGCCCCACTTCTATCAATACCGTCCCAAGAAGAGATCTGCACATAAGTACAACAGGCCTTCATTAAGTTCTCAAAGTGTTCTGTTCTTTGTACTTCCTGGAATGTGGGAGCCACATTTTTGTCTAGTTTATTATTATAAACTTTACAGTACAAAGCCTTTGACTCTCAGTTTAAACATTGTGTTCTGGGAAAATTCTTCTCTGACCGCCTGGAAGAGGTCACCTCCGCTTATAATCCACTGTCTTGGAGATCTGGGGACAGGGGGCACTTTATTGTGCAGACTTTTAATTTTCTACCTCTATCCTTTATCCTAACTTAAGTCTAGTAATGTTTTTCTTTTTATCTTATAACAGTGAAGTTGTGTAAACCACCTCAAATCTATTTTGAATAGTGGCATGAATAAATACATAATTGGAAATGTACCTCCTATTGTTATGTTAAATGCAACTGTTGAGGAAGAAATTTCTGTTGCAGGATTTGAGGGAGGAAAGTGGATGAGAGATTAAGTAATTTGTCTAAGGTAGCATGACCAAACGATTAAATATGATATTCTAATTCATCTAGTTTACAATAAAAGTAGTAATGATGATAACACTTACCTTTCGCCGAACCATTAGCAAATGCCAGACACTATTCCAAGAGTTTACTTGTATTGCTTCATTTAATTTGGAAGCTCAGGTCATGAGATTATATGTTTGTTTCTCTACACATCTCAGTAATCTGTACTTTTTCTTAAGCACATTTATCACAGTGACCAAACATTTATTATGTAATTCGTCATTTAAAAGGCTGACTCCCTTCTAAAGAGTGAACTCCACTAGGGCAGAGGTTGTGGCTTTCCACTCTATAAGCCGAGGGCAAAGCTGAGCTGCTTGCTCAAAATACGTTCTTAAAGCCTACTTATTGAGGCCTTTTTTTTGTGCTAGGCATTCGTAAAGGCTAGGGGAAGACTAGGAGCTCAAATTTTGAAGCTGAAGCACAAGATGGTCCAGGTGACATCTCCAGTTATACACAACATTAAGAAGTTGGTTACTATCACTAAGGTATGAGAATTATTTTTTTCTCATGACCTGGGGGCAGAAGTATTGTGAGCCCTATTCAAGGTTGCAAAGATAGATTTAGGAATAAAGTAAAGGAATATGAACAAAATTGAACTTTGTACTTTAAATTCCATGTACTTTACTTTTTTTCACGTTAGGATACTTAAGAAACAAGCTCTTGCTAAGGGAGCCCGGATAGCTCAGTCGGTAGAGCATCAGACTTTTAATCTGAGGGTCCAGGGTTCAAGTCCCTGTTCGGGCGCATTCTTAGGCTTTTGGTATCCAGCTCTGACTCCACCTCCGCGTGTATTTCCGCGGAGGAAAAGTGTATCTGACTCTTGAGCAAACGCTGAGCTGAATATATGGGATCTCTACATCAAAACGGTCGCAGCTAACGTTTAAGAAGAATCTTAGGAGACTTGGCCTTGTACCAAAACAAAAGAATTTCCTAAAAGTGAAGTAAAATTTGGTTGATAATGGGTGGCTGAGAAGGCATTTCGGACTGCGAAACTCCGTAAGGATAAAAAGAATATCTGTCTGATAATGTGGCCCTATTTAGAAAAGTACTAGGATCGGAATTCTATTGTTTTGAGGGGCTTGGCTTTACTATTTCGGTGGTGAGTGCACTGGACCATCGTTGCCTGATACCATAGTCATTAATATTTTTTAGATCCATTACTCTGATTACAGGTGCATAGAGCAATCTTCCAATATTGGCTGCTTTCCACTATAGAGTTTATTTTACATGAGAAAGAATATGCTGATCAAACATCAATATGGCTATAATATGTTCATACTCTGGCTTGGAATTTCTCTAATATTTGGCTATTGTAATCAGTCCTGCAAGTCTGAAGAAATCTGAGTGAATTAAAAAATAGCTTCTAATTCTATAAAGGAGAGGAACAGATTCAGAATAGTGGTGGCTTCAGTAAGAATCAAGATTCTCTAAGGACCTGCCTAACAGCCAGACAATCCAGTCCTTTGGTCTCTCTGCAATCCTTAACTGCATTGCTTAACCTGTAGTAGATGTAGGCTCCTGGAATCAGAGACTGAAGCTCAAGAAGACATGGTTAAAATGTTCCCCAGTATACACACCTCTTTCATTCTGCACCAGAATGAACTGTTAAGAGAATTGCACTGAAATATAGACTGTCTGAGGTCCAGATAGTTAGCAGGAGAAGCCTAAGTGTTGTGCTCTCTTTTTCCAGCACAGACTAAGCCAGAGAAGTATAACTGTAGGATGAATTTCAGTAGGTAGGACTCCTTGTGGGGATTATTGCAAAAATCCAAATTTGAGGTGTTGATTGCCTGGAGTAATATAGCAGTAAGGAATGTTGGAAATGCTCTCAGGGTCTCAGGAATAAGACACACGATAGAAAATGGCTCGGCAAGGCAGTTTACTAGCAAACACACTGAGTGGGAAGTCCACTTGGTTTTTACCCTAAAGACGAAGTTTCCCTCCTTTTGCTCCTCATAGGTTGAGGACCAGAGTTAAAATCCTTCCTGGAGGTCACCTAAGTTTTTATTGGACGATTGGTCTCCAGGAGGGCCACGAGTAGCCCTTGTTAAGTTCCTGATTGGAGGATTTATATTAACTACTTTCCCCATTCTTTTAGTGCTCTGCGCATGTCCAGGATAAAGCTGGCAAAATTAGCTTGCCAAAATGTTCTTATGAGGAAGGAGAATCAAGAAGTGAAAAGAACAGAGGATTGGCAACGAATTACCATTTTAGGAATCTTATTCACAAGCTGGCTATATACCTTTCTGTTCAATTATTCTAAGAATGAATCACTTCCTTATTTTTTATAACTTCTCCTTTGATAGAAAAAAAACCTTTCTTACAGGGAATATGGCAAACACACACACACAAAACAAAAACAGTAACATTTAATATGCTAATTAATTCACTCACTGGCTTATTTGACAAGTGTTTATTGCAGAAGGGAAAGGCTACCCACTCCAGTGTTCTGGCCTAGAGAATTCCATGAACTGTATAGTCCATGGGGTTGCAAAGAGTTGAACACAACTGAGCGATTTTCACTTTTATTGTTTGTCAGATACTGTGCTAGGCACTGGGAATACAAGAGTGGATGAAACACACTTTCCTATAAGTACACCAGCCACTGAATTTAAGGTACTCCCCCCACTCCCCAATCCAGTATGACCTCATGTTAGTTTAATTAATTACATATGCATGCATGTGTGCTAAGTCGCTTCGGTCATGTCCAACTCTGTGCGACCCTATGGATTGTAGCCCGCCAGGCTTCTCTGTATTCTCTCCAGGCAAGATTACTGGAGTGGGTTGCTCTGCCCTCCTCCGGGGAATCTCCCCGACCCAGGGATCCAACCCTCCTTTCTTAGGTCTCTGGCGTTGGCAGGCGGGTTCTCTACCACTAGCTGATTACATCAGGCAAGCCCAATATAACCGCAAAGACTCTAATTTCAATAAGGTCCTTTTCTGAGGTTTTGGGTGGGGATGTTTTTGTGGACCACTATACCGTGGACTTCCCTGGTGGCTCAGTGGTAATGAATCCACCTGCCAATGTAGGAGAGGCAGGTTGGATTCCTGGGTCAGGGAGATCTCCTGGAGAAGGAAATGGTAACCCAGTCCAGTATTCGTGCCTGGGAAATTCCATGGACAGAGCCTGGCAGGGTACAGGCCATGAGGTCACCAAACAGTCAGACATGATTTATCTACTAAAGAACAACAATTTAGTGTAGTACAGGTGGGAAACCAGTTAGAACCAGATTAGATAGGGAGGCCAGGGCAAGGAGACGGCATGTATATTTGAAGACGAAACAAAAAACCTACTAGGAAAATTGAATATCAGATTTTAATATATCTGTACATTATTTTTTTTCAATATATTTGAGTGCACCAATAAGATACTGCTCCAAGAAGGAATAGTAATCAGAGGAATTTGGATAAGAGGTTGTCCATTTAATTCTAGCAAACAGAATCCAACATATTAAAAAAATCACACATCATGACCAAGTGGGCTTTATCCCAGGAATGCAAGGATTCTTTAATATCCGCAAATCAATCAATGTAATACACCACATTAACAAATTGAAAGATAAAAACCATATGATTATCTCAATAGATGCAGAGAAAGCCTTTGACAAAATTCAACATCCATTTATGATTAAAACTCTCCAGAAAGCAGGAATAGAAGGAACATACCTCAACATAATAAAAGCTATATATGACAAACCCACAGCAAGCATTACCCTCAATGGTGAAAAATTGAAAGCATTTCTGCTAAAATCAGGAACAAGACAAGGGTGCCCACTCTCACCATTACTATTCAACATAGCTTTGGAAGTTTTGGCCATAGCAATCAGAGCAGAAAAAGAAGTAAAAGGAATTCAGATAGGAAAAGAAGAAGTGAAACTCTCGCTGTTTGCAGATGACATGATCCTCTACATAGAAAACCCTAAAGACTCTACCAGAAAGTTACTAGAACTAATCAACGAATATAGTAAAGTTGCAGGATATAAAATTAACACAGAAATACCTTGCATTCCTATACACTAACAATGAGAAAATAGAAAGAGAAATTAAGGAAACAATACCATTCACCATTGCAACAAAAAGAATAAAATACTTAGGAGTATATCTATCCAAAGAAACAAAAGACCTATACATAGAAAACTATAAAACACTGATGAAAGAAATCAAAGAGGACACAAACAGATGGAGAAATATACCATGTTCATGGATTGGAAGAATCAATATTGTCAAAAATGACTATACTACCCAAAGCAATCTATAGATTCAATGCAATCCTATCAAGCTACCAACAGTATTTTTCACAGAACTAGAACAAATAATTTCACAATTTGTATGGAAATACAAAAACCCTCAAATAGCCAAAGTAATCTTGAGAAAGAAGAATGGAACTGGAGGAATCAACCTGCCTGACTTCAGACTCTACTACAAAGCCACAGTCATCAAGACAGTATGGTACTGGCACAAAGACAGAAATATAGATCAATGGAACAGAATAGAAAGCCCAGAGATAAATCCACCAACCTATGGACACCTTATCTTCGACAAAGGAGGCAAGAATATACAATGGAAAAAAGACAACCTCTTTAACAAGTGGTGCTGGGAAAACTGCGTCAACCACTTGTAAAAGAATGAAACTTAAAACACAAAAATAAACTCAAAATGGATTAAAGATCTAAATGTAAGACCAAGAAACTATATAAAACTCCTAGAGGGAACATAGGCAAAACACACTCTTCGACATAAACTACAGCAGGATCCTCTATGACCCACCTCCCAGATATGGAAATAAAGAGCAAAATAAACAAATGGGACCTAATGAAACTTAAAAGCTTTTGCACAACAAAGGAAACTATAAGCAAGGTGAAAAGACAGCCCTCAGATTGGGAGAAAATAATAGCAAATGAAGAAACAGACAAAGGATTAATCTCAAAAATATACAAGCAACTCCTGAGCTCAATTCCAGAAAAATAAATGACCCAATCAAAAAATGGGCCAAAGAACTAAACAGACATTTCTCCAAAGAAGACATACAGATGGCTAACAAACACATGAAAAGATGCTCAACATCACTCATTATCAGAGAAATGCAAATCAAAACCACAATGAGGTACCATTACACGCCAGTCAGGATGGCTGCTATCCAAAAGTCTACAAGCAATAAATGCTGGAGAGGGTGTGGAGAAAAGGGAACCCTCTTACACTGTTGGTGGGAATGCAAACTAGTACAGCCACTATGGAGAACAGTGTGGAGATTTCTTAAAAAACTGGAAATAGAACTGCCATATGACCCAGCAATCCCACTTCTGGGCATACACACTGAGGAAACCAGATCTGAAAGAGACACGTGCACCCCAATGTTCATCGCAGCACTGTTTATAATAGCCAGGACATGGAAGCAACCTAGATGTCCATCAGCAGATGAATTGATAAGGAAGCTGTGGTACATATACACCATGGGATATTACTCAGTCATTAAAAAGAATTCATTTGAATCAGTTCTAATGAGATGGATGAAACTGGAGCCCGTTATACAAAGTGAAGTAAGCCAGAAAGATAAAGACCAATACAGTATACTAACGCATATATATATAATTTAGAAAGATGGTAATGATAATCCTATATGCAAAACAGAAAAAGAGACACAGATGTACAGAACAGAATTTTGGACTCTGTGGGGGCGAGGGTCGGATGTTTCCAGAGAACAGCATCGAAACATGTATATTATCTAGGGTGAAACAGATCACCAGTCAAGGTTGGATACATGAGACAAGTGCTCGGGCCTGGTGCACTGGGAAGACCAGGAGGGATCGGGTAGAGAGGGAGGTGGGAGGGGGGATCGGGATGGGGAATACCCATAAATCCATGGCTGATTCATGTCAATGTATGGCAAAAACCGCTACAATATTGTACAAAATTGTAAAGTAATTAGCCTCCAACTAATAAAAACAAATAGAAAAAAAAAAGAGAGAGAGATTGTCCATTGGAAAGAAATGAAGAAAACAAGTCACTACACATAAAGAGGCGTATGTCTGCATATTTTTGTACCTACCAGTTGGGAGGAAGATAAAGTTTAATCTTAACCTCTTCGAGGGCACTTTCAGCTCAATGGCCAGGAGGCAGACTTTGACGACACTGTAACTTTTTTACGCCTGAGGGCAAAAGCTAACTGCCCCCTCTGAGGTTCGAACTCAGGACCTTCAGATTATGAGACTGACGCGCTGCCTACTGCGCTAAGGAGGCAGATGACTACACCTGCTCGTTAAATATCTTTAACACTGGATTTTACTTTGCTTAAACTTCGATCTTGCTCTACATTTCCCTCACTTTAAAATTTGGAAAGGAAAAGCTGTCTTGCGCAAGTGCAACAGCTTCTACAACCTGCATCAGACGAGGATTGTCGCTGTTGATCCCGCTCGTTCTGAATTGATGACCTCCACTTCTCACAACCTGAGGAAAATTTCCTTAACGTCTTGCCTATAAACCTGCACTAAAGCTACACTGGCGTCCATCCCTGTGGTCTCTAGGGAAGAGGAAAACTGCCCGCTTCCTCTCTCATGATCCCTCTTCCCTTCAATACTTGATTCTTCTGAATCAGTATTTTGAACACTTTTCAGTGTTTACTGTCTTAAATAACAAAACACTTCCTTTGACTCGGCGTCTCAGTCTCGAGACGTCGCTCTATTTCGTTTGCTCCTTCGCAGGCAAATTTCCCAGAAAGAGGTTTGTCCTCATTTTTAAACACCACCCCCCGTCCCATCAGTTTTTTTTAACGGACTACAATCTTCCCCGACGACGGCTTCGTCCGGAGGAAGTCCAGATGGGGTTCCCGGACTATGCGGCACTTGATGGTTCAGAGTAAGGTGTCCTTGCTGCAAACTCGTGGGAATCTGCTGGTGTAAGAGTTGTAGTTACAGAAACAAGAATAGGTGAAAAGCCTGGTTTACCTACTGTCTTGGAGAAGGAAATGGCAACCCACTCGAGTATTCTTGCCTGAGGACAGAGGAGCCTGACGGGTTACAGTCCACGTGGTCGCACAGAGATGGACACGACTGACGACTAACACTTCCACTTGATTTGCAGGGAAAGTCTCGGGAAAGCCCCACCTCCCGGGAACCCTCTTCCCCAGTTGAGAAAAGTCAGTGTTTTCGGGGTTCAGAGATGGGCTACGGACGGTTGGGGAAAGTACAATCCTATGACAACTTTATCGCCCCGGGGTTCCCCACCCCGGAAGACTGAAAGGAACATTGATTTACCGTCAAACGGATGCGGCACATCTTTTTCAGCTTCTGCAGTTGCAGTCGCTGTTTCCCCCTGGACGCTGATAAGGGCAATCGTAATTTCTGGTTCGCAACAATGGGCGGTCCAGTGTTGCATCCCTGAGTGCTGTGGCTTAAATATGTGAAATAAGTTGTCCGTAGTCGTGGGCGTCAACAGTTTGGCTGTGCCTGTAGAATAACTGTTGTGCTTTTTGTCCAAATAGTGTTGGCTTTATGTTTAACATTGTGGATATTATGACCATATTTTCTAAGAGTCTAGATAATGAAAGTGGGAACAAACGAACTTCCGTGGGAATTCCAGCATGACCCAGATCACTGAAAAAGTCTAAATGACGGATTGAAGAACACATATAACTGGTTTAGGGAGGTAAATTACCGAAGCAACTGCACAGTATGTAGAAAAGGATTTGGATTTGGGCATGGTGAAAAAGGAGATGTGAAAGTACATGGGGATACTGAATCTCCCAAATCTGGGTTTAGACGGGCGGGAACTTTCCAATCAGGTTTTCTTAGTCTCCAAATGACACCAGTGCTCATTCAAAAATAGAATTGGGTATAACACTTGAAAAGTCCTGATTCAGAGGTTGCAACCGGGAGGCAAACAAAAAGGTAAATTTCAATACCATGTATTGGTCTCTTGCAAGGTGGAGCTGATTCTGTCTGATGACCTTGCTGTCTACAATATAACAACATCAAGTGATGTGTCAAAATTCTGCAACCAAAAAATGTTTCCCTAGCTCCTATGACTTTCGCTTGAAACATAGTGTCGAAAATCGCCTTCTGGATTTGTGTGTAGATTTAATTAAACCGCTACATACTTAAATGATTGTTGATAACTTGTTTAACTACAAACTAGGCCTTGTTCATCTATCTGCACAATTTGCAGAGGTGCAAATGTGAATTTTGGCAAATTCTATTTAACCTTACCAAAGAATATGAAAAGGTCTTATCAGCTAAATGTCCTGCACTCCGTGTACAAATAGCATTGCTTTAAAAGAGTGTGGCTTGCTTACTCATGATGTTGAGGCTTTCATGGTTTATTGAAGTTTATAGTCTTATTTTCTTCAAAATGTGCAGAAGCACTTACTGAGATTTTTAACCTCATACAAGTGTAATGAGATAAACTCTTTGGGCCTCCAAGGTGGATGTCATTGTTGCTGGCCATAGAAAATACATTGAGTATTGGCATGTTGTAAAATCTTTATTTTCAAATAATGGGATAAGAAGAATGTACTTCTCTAATTTGGAAATGCTTTGAGGATGGGAATGGAAAAAAGTACTATAGTAAAACAGAGATGTATATGCTCTTTCTCCAGTATTGTTTGATGTTATGTTGATCATGACACAAACTCATACACTGAAATAATGATTCATTTTGTCGGAAATATGACTACTTAAGAATGAAATAATAATAATAATAACCAGAAAGGGGCAGCCAAACAGCAAGAAAAACAGAATTTTCTTATTTGATAAAAGTACAATATAACTTATTTGGAATCTAAGTTTTATTTCACACATTTTAATTGCTGCTATGATTATTTATCAAGATTAAGAGAACTGGAGAAGTAGCAGGTTTGGGGATGGGTAGGAAATCAAGAAAGGAAAGGCTATCCACTCAAGTATTCTGGCCTGGAGAACTCCATAGACTGTATAGTCCCTGGGGTCACAGGAGTCGGACTCTACTGAACGACTTTCACAAAGGAAATCAAGAGACCTTTGAACATACCGAGTTTGTGATGCCTTTTGAACATTTAGTGGAAATATCAGTCATGTAAATGGACCTGCTTAATGGAGAGGCAGGGTTGAAAATTAAAGTTTGGGAATCATCAGGGTGTAGGTGGTGTTTAAAGTCAGGTGATCAGGTGAGCTCATGAAGGGAGAAGATAAATGAGGACTCAGGTAGGGACCTTAGAGAACTCCACAATTTAGAGACTGGGAATAGGAGGAAATAGAGAAGGAACTTTGAGGTAAGTCTGTGGCATTGAAGATGAGGCTCACAGTGTGTCCTCATTATCTACTAATATGTAACAAAGAATTCCAAAACACAGTGGCTTGTGGTATGCAGAATAATGGCCATTCTAAAGGCGTTCTCTAATCCCTGGAACCTGTGAATGTTACCTTCTATGGTAAGAGGTACTTTTCAGATGTGATTAAAGACCATGAGATAGGGAGATGATCCTAATCACGAGTCCTTAAAAGTGGGGTGGGGGAGCAGAAGAGTAGGTAAAGAGATATGATTTTGAGAAGGACTCAACCCATCATTCATGCCTTTGAAGAGCCAAGGAATGTAGCAGCCTTTAGAATCTGGAAGTGTCCATCAGCTTACAGCCAGCAGACAACAGACTTCAGTCCTACCACTGCAAAGAAACAAACTCTGTGAAGCAGGAAACAGATTCTCCCCTTGAGCCTCCAGAAGGGAATGCAGGCTGCAAATACCCTGCCCTCAGCATGGTGAGACCAGATGCATCACTTCTTCTTTTTAAATTGTTTTATTTTATTATTGGACACACAGCATGTGGCATCTTAGTTCCCCAACCAGATATTGAATCCATGCTCCCTCCATTGGGAGCTCAGAGTCTTAACCACTGGATCACCAGTGAAGTCCCCAAATGTATCACTTCTGACCTGCAAAATTCTAAGATAATAAATTTGTGTTGTTTCAAGCCACTGTGTTTGCTGTGATAGCAGTAGAAAACCACTTTATTATCTCTCTTGATTCTGTTGGTTGACTGAGCTCATCTGGGCAACTCTGCTCCATGTGATGCAGCAGGATCTTTGATCCTCTGAAGACTTGGTTGGGCTGAGTTGTTCAAGATGGACAGCTCATGTGATGGGTGTTGGCAGTTGGTGTTTGTGATCTTCTAGGAGTTACGTTGAGACTGTTGCCCAGAGTGCCTGACTGTGGCTTTTCCATGTGGCTGGGTTCTGAAAGGGAGCTTCTCAGGTTGAGCATTTCAAGAAACCTCGTCAGAAGCTGCTGGGGTTCTTATGACTCAGATGGGCCTGGAATGGGCAAAATGTCATTTCAGTGAAATTCTACTAGGTCAGCCAAGAGTCACTGTGAAAATGTGCTACACAAAGGTGTGATTACTGAGAGACCTGCTACGTTGGGGTCAGTTTTGCGAGACTAACTACCACACAAGCTAACTCTTTTTTCATCTGCAACATCATTGTAATCTTATTCTCTGGCCTGTGCATTGTTGATGCTCTGCTCAGGTCTACTTGAACTTGGAACTAGGGATTTTGACACCTTTTCAGCTTTGTACCTGTCCGACTCTTGGCGAGCCCATGGACTATACAGTCCATGGAATTTTCCAGGCCAGAATACTGACCTGTATAGTCCATGGGGTTGCAAAGAGTCAGACATGACAGAGCAATTTTCATCATTTCATCATCAGCTTTGTACCTGTTGATGCTTCATGGAAAGAATCTTTCCATGCCCTATGGATCTGACATAATTCCAACATGTGTGATATTCTACCACATCACCAAGCAGTTCTTTACACCAGCTGGGTGTCCTACAATTCAACTCAGTTCTAACACTATCTACCCAGAGATAGCGTCAGATTTTACCAATTAGGGGCTGGGTTCCACAAGACTGCCCTCCACTTCAGATGCCAATCACGAGTCCAGGTTGTCAGCTGTGCATATGATCAACTGATTATAGATGGGAGTTTTAAAAAATTCCTCTCTTTGAGTTTGATTAATTTGCTAGATAAAAGAACTCAGAGAAACATTTTATGTATGAGTTTCATTCAGTTGCTCAGTTGTGTCTGACTCTTTGCAACCCCATGGACCACAGAATGCCAGTCGTCCCTGTCCATCACCAACTACTGGAGTTTACTCAAACTCACGTCCATCGAGTCGGTGATGCCATCCAACCATCTCATCCTCTGTCGTCTGCTTCTCCTCCCACCTTCAATCTTTCCCAGCATCAGGGTCTTTTCAAATGAGTCTTCACATCAGGCAGCCAAAGTATTGGAGTTTCAGCTTCAGCATCAGTCCTTCCAATGAATATTCAGGACTGATTTCCTTTAAGATGGACTGGCTGGATCTCCCTGCAGTCCAAGGGACTCTCAAGAGTCTTCTCCAACACCACAGTTCAAAAGCATCAATTCTTCAGTGCTCAGCTTTCTTTATAGTCCAACTCTCACATCCATACATGACTGCTGGGAAAACCATAGCTTTGACCAGACAGACCTTTGTTGGTAAAGTAATGTCTCTGCTTTTTAATATGCTATCTAGGGTAGTCTAACTTTTCTTTAATTTCATGGCTGCAGTCACCATCTGCAGTGATTATGGAGCCCCCCAAAATAAAGTCTGTCACTGTTTCCACTGTTTCCTCATCTGTCTGCCAAGAAATGATGGGACCAGATGCCATGATCTTAGTTTTCTGAATGTTGAGCTTGTATGAGTTTACTGGCTTATTATGAGGCTATCACTCTGGAACAATTAGACAGGAGAGTTGCAAAGGGCAAGGTATGGGTAAAGGGAACATGGAACTTCCATGTCTTCTCTGAGCTGGTCACAGTCCTCACATTTCCAAGTGTTCACCAGCCCCAAACTCTTCAAACCCTGTCTTTTTTTTTTTTCTTTTTCTTTTTTTATGGATGCTTCACTATATAGACACTCTTATTAAATCATAGGCCATCAGCAATTTAACTGACTCAATGGACATGATTTTGAGCAAGCTCCAGGAGCTGCTGATGGACAGGGAAGCCTGGCATGCTGCAGTCCATGTGCAAAGAGTCAGACACGACTAAGTGACTGAATTGAACTAAACTAGCCCCTCTCCCCTCCCTGGAGGTGAAGGTGGGACTCAGAGTTTCAACCCTTTAATCAGAAGATTAGTTTCCTTGGCAATCTGACCCCTCCAAGTGAGTTGTCCCAAAATCCCCTCACTAACATAACAACAGGCAGCTTTATGGCTCTCATCAATTAGGAAAGTCCTAGGGTTTCAGGAACTGCGTGTCCTGTGAGGAAGACCCAAAAATATTTATTATAATTCTTGACCACACCTTCCTTACCTGCCTAATCATAGCTCATCTTTAAGACACATTTCAGCTATCATCTCCTCCAGTAAACCCTCCCCATCTTTAGGTTAGGTGCCTGGATTGATGATGTGCTCTACACAAAACCCTGCCCTTCCACATCTGTGGAAGAATACAATTTTTAATCCTTGCTGATTTACTTGTTTTTTTTTTTTTTTTTTTTAAATCAGGCCATAAGCTCCTCAGACGAGTGCATTTTGTGCTCTCTGATTCCCCAGATGGACAGCACAAAGAGGGGTCTCAGTAAATGTTGGCTGACAGAGCAGTAATTGAACAGTTCTCAACATTTATTATTATCTCTGTAAAGAATCTGCCTGCAATGCAGGAGACCTGGGTTCGATCCCTGGGTCAGGAAGACCCCCTGGGGAAGGAAATGGCAACCAACTCCAGTATTCTTGCCTGGAGAATTCCATGGACAGAGGAGCCTGCCGGGCTACAGTCCATGCGGTCGCAGAGTCGGACAGGACTAAGCAACTAACACACATACTGCAATTTTTTATTACCTACCACAAAGCAGCAAACAAATGCATCCAACATGGTACTGTACATATGTCAAGGTTTCAACCAGGCAAAAAATTATGCATGCAGGAGGGCGGGAACTAAAAAGGGTGCGGGATGGCAGGTGGTGGGGTGGATGCCTATGATCGTTTAGGAAGGCACAACTGTGGGTATCTTTTATTTTTCTCTATAATGTTCTAATATAAAGCTATCACTGCTAAATAAGAGTGTAGAACCATCAGGTTCCAAAACGGCAACAACTTTGTCATTTGCCGCACGGGCCGCTCATTGGCCACACCTGGGAGTTTCTTAGAAAGGAAGAATCTCAGAGCTCACCCCCAGATCCGCAGCATTAGAACCTGCATTTTGGCGAGATCCCCCTATGATTTTGTACGCGCATTGAAATTTGCGAAGAACGCTCAACGCTCATCCTCTGATAAATTTACGGCGGTTTATGCAAAGATTCCCAGGGCAACACGATAAAAGAAGCGTATTCACATCTCTGCCCTTGCTTTCTGCGTCTCTTGAGACCCTTCCAGCAATCTTGAGGGGGTAGTGGGCTGGGAACAGGGGAGTCGCCGCGCGGGTCCCGCCGCGCATCACTGCAGGGCCGCCGGCCGCAGCCTCCAGGCCCGCGGCGCCTCGTCTCCCCGCGCCGGGCTCGGTGGCGCGCGCCTGTAATCCCAGCTTCTTGGGAGGCTGAGGTCGGCGGATCGTGGGTGCCCGGGGGTTCGGGACTCCGGCGCTGTGTAGAGCGGGCGTCCGCACTGGGCCCGGCACCAACATGGGGCTTCCGGGGGAGCCCGGGGGTACCAGGTTGTCTAAGGAGGGGGGGACCCGGCCCAGGCCGGACACGGAGCAGGTCAAACTCCCCGTGCTGGGCGGCGGTGGGACCGCGCCTGCGAGCAGTGCCTGCAGTTCTGCCCGGACATCCGACGAGACCCGGTCTCTTTTGTTCACCTTCCCTTTACAGGATTCTCTCTTAAAAAAAAAAAAAAAAAAAAAAAATCATTTTTCCCCAGCATTATTCTCGCACACAGCCAACCACCTGACTTCAGGGCGGTGCGCATACTGCTGTTAAAAGATAAACTGAGGCATCTTAAATTTTTAAAAAGACTTTATTTGAGCAAACATCGATGCCAGTGGAGCAGCATCCAATCTAGCGGATAGGAAGGAGCTCCGAGGAGCTGTATAAAATGGAAGGCTCTAGTAGACAGAAGTGAGCAGGAACAAGGAAGTTCTATTAGGGAAAAAAGATGATTAGTTATTGCTAAATTTCTTTCCTTTAGGGGATGGCAGGAGCTAGATTATCTAACTAATACTGATCAGGTAATTCCTGATTGACTGGTTTTACATTATATTTCCAGGTGGGCAAAAACGCTAATTATGTCTGGGCTTGGTGACAATGAGGCTTAGCATAAATGACTCCTTTTTGGGCCCGACTTGACTTTTTATTTTTAAAACACTACCTGTTTGCTTTATCTTTAAATGTTGCACACAGGGGTAGGGTGGTACAGTCAGGCAAACTGGGAGAAACTCTTCTTAATGACTTATTATCCTGGGGATTTCTCCACTCTGCAATTGGCCTTCCCCAAAACAGTAAGGCTATATTGCATTTTGTAAATAGTGCTTCATTATATTGCATTACCTGACAAGTGTATAATCCAAGACAGATGTGCAACAGGTCTGAACTTCAAGTTATTTTCAGGAACTTCTCACTCAAAAACCTGTACACAAAAGTTCTTCCTTGACTGGACAGAAGACCTGAAGAGACATTTCACCAAAGTAGATATATAAATAGCAAATACACACAAGAAAAAATTTTCAACATCATTAGCCACTAGGGAAATGCAAATTACAAGCACAATGAGATGTCACTAGATACCTATCAGAAGAGCTACAATAAAACTAGTAACAACGCCAAAGGTTGATGAGGCTATATATGTTGCTGATAGGAATGTAATATGGTGCAACCACTTTGGGAAACACTTTGTCAGTTTCTGTAAAAACTAAATATGCAAGTACCATGCTACCCAGCAGTTGCACTCCTGAACATATATCCCAGAGAAATGATGACTGATGTTTACATAAAAACTATCCTCAAGTGTTTATAGTATATTTACTCATACTAGTAGAAACCTGGAAACAACCCAAATGTCCTTCAATGGAGAATGTTCAAACTGTGGTGAATAATATACAGAATATTATTCAGTAATAAGAAGGAATGAACTGTGAAAGATTCAACAACTTAGATGAATCTCCAGAATATTACAGTGAGTGCAAAAAGCCAGCCCCAATAGATTATATTGTATATATGGTTCTATTTATATAACATTCTCAAAATTGCAAAGTTGTAGAAATGGAAAGTAGATTAGTGGTTGCCAGATGTTAGGGTGGGGGGAGTAAGAGGTCAGCGGCTATAAAAGGGCAACCTGAGGACCCTGATGGTGATGGAAATGTTGTGTACCTTGACTTTATCAATATCAATACCCTGCTCCTGATATTGCATTATAATTTTGCAATGTGTCACCATTGGGGGCAACTCAGTAAAGCATACATGAGATCTTTCTTCATTATTTCTTATAACTGAATGTGAACTTACAATTATCTAAAAGTTAAAAATGAATTTTAAAAAGACAGAGGTCAGAACACTGAGAAGTAGCCATTTCTAAAAAGAGTCCTTAGACGTGGGGGAGAGGGAAGATGGAAACAGAGCCGCCAGAGAGCACAGAGAAGAAAAGGTCCAAGGAAGACTGTGTCATGAAAGAAGTGTTGTCAATAGTTTGCATTCTGCACAAAATTAAGTTTAGGGGGGAAAAAAAAGCCAAAGCATTAGAAACTTGAGTGGCTGATGGTAATATTTTCTCAGGATTGGAAGGCAGATGTAAGCTGATGAGCAATTAAGGCAAAGAAGCGGAGACAAATACTGTTCCTGACACAAGTTTGGTGGTGAGTGGAAGGAAAGCCTCTGGGGAAGAAGCCTGAGGGCAAAACAGGAGGGCTTGTGTTTGCTTCTTCTTGTCTAAAGATGAGGATAGGCATCTTGTAGTCTGAAGAGAGGCAGGTAAGAGGGAGAGAGATCAGACACAAGGGTAGAATGGAATTTAGGAGAAGGTTGTCAAAAGCTCAGATGGAGTGTTAATTAACCTTGGAAATGAGGGAAAACTTTCCCTGAGTAGGAAGAGGTTGGCATATGTGAAGAACCAGAAAATTAGGAGATAGGGAAAAAGGAAACCACTGGAGTATCATGACTCTTCTTTCTTTCAAGGCTCTGGCTCAGTTTACCAGGCACCCTGCCCCACACCCTCTTTCAGCCAGGAGCCACCTCTTCAATTCAACTCAGATGACTTCATTTTCTAGGGAACTTTCTTCAGTTCTCCTGCCTTGCCTCTCTCTTTCTCTTCAGAATTGCAAAGGAGTCCACTTATTCAATAAATTTTTATTGAAGGAAAATGACGTCGAGAAAAAAATGTAATTGATATTCCTCATATTAAACTGCTCTTTTTCATATCTACCTGGGAGACTGGTGTCCTTTGCATTAGAGCCTGGCAGAGAATAAGATTAGGGGGAAAGGGGGAATCATTAAGTAGAAATGAACGGGAGAAAGTGGAGTCCCCTCTATTTTGGCTTACGGTTGCTGGACTAATTCCATGGGAATGAAGAAGGTGTAGTTTTGAAGAAAGAGGAACATAGCATAAATAGAACAGAATCCGAACCAAGAAAGAAGATACACACTAAATATTACAAAAAAGAAGGGAAAATGATTTTCCTTTAGCACATTTGGATCTACTTCCATTTAGTGAAATGTAGAAGTCCTTCCCTAGGTTTCTCCTACTGGAAGAATCGTCTTATTGCACAACACCCTTGTGTCTTCCTTTATGAATTTGAGAAAAAAAAAGTCGCCTGTTTCTTTGGTTCTGTGTGTATTTTGTTTACATTTGTACATTCAGTATTTTAATAAACATTAAAATGAGTTGCTTGTTTGCCGAAACCCGGGATCGAACCAGGGACCTTTAGATCTTCAGTCTAACGCTCTCCCAACTGAGCTATTTCGGCTCCGCCCACACGACCTTAAAATAACCTGTAATGACTTTATTCTCTGTCCTTTTAGTCACTACTTATTAAGAATTTGTTTGATAAACATCACGATAAGTACTTTGAGGAAGTCAAAGATAAATTTAAAAAGGACTTTCATCTTCTAATGGCTCACCAATTTATAAGGATAAAGATAAGACAATTACAAATTAATGTTTTAAGAACTGCTGTAATTATTTCGTTAAATCTTCAATTTATTCCCGAGTAAATCCACAGGTCTGGAGCAGGGACAGAGACTCTATGAATCTACATGCCCCGATTTCTTCTTCTTCGGCGTTGCCACATCTTCCTCTCTTCCATATTTTATTGGCTGGTGCGGACAGGAGGTCCTTGTAAAAGCGAAAGTGATCCTGTTGCAGTGCCACTTCGTACCTACGAAGCATTAGCCTCGTAGGTTTTTCTTAACAGCCTTCTGGTACCTTCCCTGGTGGTCTAGTGGTTAGGATTCGGCGCTCTCACCGCCGCGGCCCGGGTTCGATTCCCGGTCAGGGAACAGGTAGCTTTTTCCCTTTTTTAAACTACCAGTGTTCCCGCATAGGGGAAACTTTAGAAGTGTATACAAGCTAACTTTTAATTTTCATATGAAACATTTTCGGTTTAGAAGCCCTGCAATGGTTTTAATATTCCAAGCTCAAAATGACAAATGATGTAAATTTCAGTGGTTTACAAAAAAAATGGTAAATGAGTTAGTTACTTCTCATTGATCAAAAAGCTGTCCACTATTCCTAAATGCTTCAAAATTTTAATTTATTCGATTGGATGATCCAGTGAGAGGGAAATTTTGGAGGCAATTGATTAGCTTTAGGAGTTGATCGAGATTAGCATAACATAAAGAAAAAACTAGTTACGAATGAAGATGAAAGAAATCGAGAAGCTATTTTCTGGACGTTTGTCTTCGCTGGTTGTGGGCGAGTTTCTGAATCTGGGAGAGCAGCTGGAATTTTGAAAAGCACTCTCTATGGTGGATTTTCTAGTTTCACTGCTTTGGGAGAAGGGAGATCGCCGGAGAAATACTGGAAGGGTAACTGAATTTTGGGCCTAGGCGAGCTCCGGACTGCCTGATCTCCCCAGCGCCTCCACCTCTCTTTAGCTACGAATTTAGTTTATCTGGGGTTTGCTAAGAAAGAAAATAGGGGAAGGCTAGATCATTAAAGGAAAACTGTCAAAAACTAAGAAACAGGCAAACAAAGTATTGAACATGTCGGAATGCGCAACTGAGAAATTTACTGAAAACTACTTGAGGAAAGGCGGATCCTGTTATTCTCCTGACTTTTGACAGTTTCATGCCTTTGCAATAACTGCCTTCTGTCTGAGAGTACTGGGGCACGAATCTTTGTTACTTGGTTTGTCTAAATAACATTCACAGGTGTATTGCTTATTATTTCCTTCTCATTTCTTATAAAAGTTTAGTGCGCATTTGAACTCTTCACAAGTTTCCAAATAGAAATCGTGGTGTCCCTGATCTTACTCTACAAACAGATGGTATTTTTATGATCATGTTAAATGGAAACAGTAGTACTCTTTCTAACTAACTGCACATTTTCTGCTCTCCCCCAACCCCCAAATATAAATTCCCAAATTTCAAAACCTCTTTGAGCTGGGACACTCCTTTGTTATTTTGCCAATACTTTTATGTTAATACATTTTAACACCTATGTAATATCAATTTATGTAAGAAATTTTATTTTTCTATAGGCATAAAAGTAGTATTTTGTCGAATTTCTCTGCATACGGAAGCTGTTCTGTATTTTTTTGCTTAATGTTTCACAGGGAATCAACCTATAGGCCTGAGGGCCTTGAACAACATCTTTTAATGATGTCATATTTTGTCTCCTCTCTATATAGCAAGAATCTTTTCCTTCATTTCTTTTTAATATCTGTTTTTTTTTAGAGAGGAATCTGTGTAGAACCCTTAAGTGTGTTTAATGCTTTTCTAAATATTAAAACTTTTCAACATAAACTTAACTAGATTAGAGACAAAGGACTCTTCTTTGAAAGCTACCTGAATTTTCTTCTCCTGCATGGAGATCATTTCTTCGTCACCTCTTTCTCTCTGCTTGCATTTCTCACTCTTTCATCAATCTCCATCTTCCCTCCAGGAGAGGGCCTGTTGGAGGAAAGGGGTTGCAGGTTCAATCTTGACCCTGGCCCCCTTCACCCAAACTTTCCCTGTTACACTTCTCACCAGGCCTGTCTCACTCCAACATGCATTCCTCAGTGCATTCATAAATTCTTCCAACCAGGCCTTTCCAGATCTATGCTAAGTTAGCTCTTCCAACTAAATGTGAATGCAGCCCTCCTGCATTTACAGCCCTGAGTTATAATTACTTGATGAATGTTTGCCTTCCCTGGTAGTTCTGAGGGTGAGGATAGCACTGGTCAAATGTTTCTACTGAATACTCAGTGTACAGCTTAGCGCCCAGGGGCCCAGGAACAATACTTGTTGAATGAATTAGTGGGCTCCTGATGCCCAATCTTTGATATAGTCAGTTTATCTCAATTTATTTCTTCAGTTTTCTTTTTTCCCCTTGATAGCTTACCATGTAGGAATGCAAACCCCAGAAAGAGAAAACTGGTCTCTGAATTGATGCCTTTGATGGATCAAGATGACGCTGATGAAGTATTAAACTAGTTAGTACCTAGCAGGAGGATATCATTGCTCTTTGTCTTTGAGGGTTAAAGTTGTCACAAAGTGGTCAGCTTCCATCAAATTATGTCCATATTGCCATCCAGAACTGGTGGGAGTACATATTAATAATACTGATAGCGGAGGGGAGTCTACTGGTGTTGTGAGGGACCGAGAGGGAGAACGAGGGAGAGGCCTCGGAATGACACAGCAGATGAGAAAAGAGGTTCTTAGCTTGGGATATTGGAGAAGGCAATGGCATCCCACTCCAGTACTCTTGCCTGGAAAATCCCATGGACGGAGAAGCCTGGGAGGCTGCAGTCCATGGGGTTGCTAAGAGTCGGACACGACTGAGCAACTTCACTTTCACTTTTCACTTTAATGCATTGGAGAAGGAAATGGCAACCCACTCCAGTGTTCTTGCCTGGAGAATCCCAGGGATGGGGGAAACTGGTGGGCTGCGGTCTCTGGGGTCGCACAGAGTCGGACACGACTGAAGTGACCTAGCAGCAGCAGCAGCAGCTTGGGATATATGGAGAAACTAGGGAAAAAAGCTTTAGCAAGAGTAGGGGGGTGACTATGTTGCTTTTGCTCTATTGAGAATTCTTTTTCTTAGTGATTTTCCTAAGGTAATCTCCTTAGAAAATAACACCTGGTAATTGCTAAAGTATTGCAGCTAAGGATAATGCATGTATGCATACTAAGTGACCTCAGTCGTGTCTGACTCTTTGCGACACCATGGACTGTAGCCCACCAGGCTACTCCTCTGTCTATGGGATTCTCCAGGCCTGAATACTGGAGTGGGTTGCCATGCCCTTCTCCAGGGGATCTTCCCGTTCCAGGGATGGAACCCGCGTCTGTTTATAGTTTTGATTGAAACCTTGGCGTTTCAAAATGAACCGCCCAATGCCTTTGGTCCTGGGGGCATTTCTGCGGAGACCGCGTTCGTCCTGAGGACTGGGCTCTCTGCTCCTTTCGTCGGCTTGTCTTTCCGCACTAGCGTCCCCTCATCCAAAACCACTCCTGGACTCTCAGCTGTGTCGCGGCTGCGCGGGACATCACCTTCCACCGCGGACCCGCAGCCCATACGACCACCTGCAGCTCTTTCCTCCCGGGTTGGTTAACAAACGGGCGGGCGGCTCAGATCCCCTGGTTTCCTTCCCCGCTACTCCCAACTGTGGGGAAGTAGGATATCAGGGATCAGGCTGGGTGGTGGTTGAACGCCAGGCAGAAATTCTGTGGTAGTACTGGTGAGGAAAACGCCAGGTAGGAGTCCTAAGGGGGGAGACGTGACGAAACCGTAAGGGGAAGACTATCACTCTTAGGGAAAATGATGAAAAACTACGGATCGGAAGAGGTAGCGTGGCCGAGCGGTCTAAGGCGCTGGATTAAGGCTCCAGTCTCTTCGGGGGCGTGGGTTCGAATCCCACCGCTGCCAGGGCAGTTTTCTTTATTGTGTAAGACTTGCCTGATAAACGAATTTTCTTCATGCCCGAAGTGGGCAGTTCTAATATCCTACAAAGTTTAGTCCTTATCTCACCCCCCTTTTGACTTCTGTTTTCCCAAGGGCCATAGGTAACTACCTCAGAACAATGCTCAACGGAAAACATGCGCTCGAATAATCTATTTGTCTACACGTTGTTGTTCAGTCTATCTATTTGAGCGGCCAGTATATTTTCGGCATCATTCTAGGCCCTGAGGATGCCTAGAATCAATAACAATCAATAACATAAACAAAAAGTGCTTTTATGCATACAGTCCTTATTACAAACAAATGAATGGATGTCAGCTTCCTGGGAATGCCCTGCAATTCAATATAGATCCTGCCAGTGCCTCCGAGGGAATAATTTATGCTCAAAATAGTCACTATCCTTTCTCCAGCCTCTCTCAGCTCACTTACTTCGTGTCTTCTAATTTGGAAATACTTATAGTATGGGAATGGAGAAAAGTATCAAAATCGTCTTTTTTCGGGGCCTTGTTTGCAAAATCTTTTCTTGACCCGAGGGCATACAAACATTTCCCGAAATTTACAAGGATATAGCAGAGTCGAGTCTATCCTAATTTCCCTGGAAGAGAAAATGACAATCCACTCTACAATTCTTGCTTTTCAAATCCCATGGACAGAGGAGCCTGGTGGGCTACAGTTCCTGGGGTCTAAAATGAGTCAGACACAAATGAGTGACTGAGCATTCACCCCTCTTTGCTGCTGCTGCTGCTAAGTCGGTTCAGTCGTGTCCGACTCTGTGCGACCCCATAGACGGCAGCCCGCCAGGCTCCCCCGTCCCTGGGATTCTCCAGGCAAGAACCCTGGAGTGGGTTGCCATTTCCTTCTCCAGTGCATTAAAGTGAAAAGTGCAAGTGAAGTCCCTCAGTCGTGTCTGACTCTTAGCTACCCCATGGGCTGCAGCCTCCCAGGCTCCTCCGTCCATGGGATTTTCCAGGCAAGAGTACTGGAGTGGGGTGCCATTGCCTTCTCTGTCATCCCACTTTAGGATTCTTTGAAAATGTACTGACTTTTCCACAGGTAAAGTATCTGAAACTTTTCCAGCGTTTTTTCATCATGTTCATTTTCAGTGTTAAGGGGATATCAAAAGATTCCTGGAGTTTGAGCTAGTAATTTGGGGATTTTTAACTGCAGGACTGGGAGTCAGTTGGGAGTTTTAAAGGCAGCTGTACTCCTGAAATGAACAAAATATTGTAAATCAACGATACTTCAATAAAAACAAATAAAGCCAGGTGTCACGATCATAGGACTGTTTTAGGGAGACAACGGTCATGTTGAAAATGGATTCATGAGGATGAAGTCTACTCTATTTGGGGTCAATACAGATGTTGCTCAGCTTTCACAATGGGATGTCAGGCTTGCCACCTCCTTCAGTTAACCAGCGTTTGAAAGATATGACTCTGCAGTCAATAACACAAAACAGCAACACTCCAGGATTGTCCAGAATTTAAACTGGAATTGAAACTTCGCCAGATTCTGTTAGAAGATGGACTAAAGAAGCGACATGAAAGGATGCACTTGAGGGTTCTCATGATGGGCTAAGGACTTTTGAGTCCAAAATCTAAATGCACATCATAATTTGCAGGTAAAATAAACATTCTGAACATGTATATACATTTTACAACAGCCTATATGGTGTTGTAATTAACAAAACCTCAGATTTTCTGGAGAACATGACAACATTTTGCCATCAAGCATTAAAGTACAACTACTTGTAGTATGTGTATGCATGAGGGAGAGGGTGTTGGTGAAAAGTTTTCATCATCAAATAAGGGGTGTTCATGCTCAAAAAAGACTAGAAAAGCACTATGAACTCTCCAGACACATCCTGAACTCTGTTCTTAAGTCACATTGTATCATCTGAAAGCCACATATACAGAGTTTCATCTTGCATAGAAACAATTTTAGAGCTAGAGCCTAAATGTTTTCATCTCAAGTTTTCTTCAACTGAGAAATGCCTATATAAGGAATGTCTATATAAGGCACATGCTCTAATATCCTATAGACACTGAACCTAAAGACCAATGTTTAATCTGTCTATTGTGTAATAAGCCATGTAATTCCCTTTGGAATTTGTTACTAGAAAATTGTATATCTTGGACTCTTTGTCCAATTAGATAAGGTGTAACCATTTCCCAAAATGTTTTCTGTGAAACAAGAGGGCATGAAGGTGCTCCTCCAAACAGGATTCTTTTTGTCCTTCCCTTTGGGAAAGCAATGCTTCTTACAGTTCCTTTGTTTAAGATTTAGAAAGGACATCAGCATATTATAAACCCTGAGAAGTCTTTAAGGGAATAAAAATCCCCACCTAGCCAGCATTTCTTAAACTTGTTACTTTTAAAAAACATTAGCTTGTAAAACACCTTTGACAAATACTGGGTAACCCACTGCTCATCTCTTTCTTGACCAGTCAGGGAACTGAGAACTAAATTTAATACTCAGTTATGGTCATTGTGTTAACTGACACACACTTGCATCCTCTTGTAGGATTTTCAATTTCTATCTTAGTAGTCATATTGAATGTGGTGGTTTAGTTGCTCAGTTATGTGTGACACTTGCGATCCCACAGACTGTAGCCCACCAGGCTCCTCTGTCCATGGGATTTTCCAGGCAAGAATACTGGAGTGGGTTGCCATTTCCTTAGCCTTATAGAATGTGTGTATTTAAATTCTGTCTGCAGTAAGAACCTGTAACATTTGAAAGAGAAAGGGTAGATGTTAAGAGACACTGAAAGACTTGAAAAGATATAAATTTATTAATCCTTGTGAAAGAGCATTTCATATGTCATGCAGATAGATAAAACAAATATTTAAGAAATCAACACCTTGAAGACCTTTTAGTACATTTATAACACAGTGGGGAGGGCTTCATGCTCTTTCCATATGTAAACTTTCACTTGAGCTGTGTACACTTGACTTCTCTGTGTGTACTCAGTCACATCCAACTCTGCAACCCCACGGACTCTAGTCTATCAGGCTCCTCGGTCAATGGAATTTTTCAAGCAAGAATACTGGAGTGGGTTGCCATGTTGTGCTCCAGGGGATCTCCCTGAACCAGGAACTAAACCTGCATCTCTTGCATCTCCTGCATTGGCAGGTGGATTCTTTACTATCTCAACAGCTGGGAAGCTCACACTGACTTCTACTTACTTGTAATTAAAAAAATCTGCCTTTGCCTTGTCTTCCTTCCTCTGCTGAATCTCAGAAATTCTGAATCTATATAGGAGAGTGCCATTTAAGTTTTAATTTAAAATTTGCTGGAACTTCCCTGGTGGTCCAGTCGTTAAGACTCCTTACTTCCACTTAAGGGGCACAGGGTTGGTTCTTGGTCAGGGAACTGAGAACTGTGGCCAAAAAAAAAAAAAAAAAGAAATAAAAAACTTACTAAAAGTGATCAATGTTTATTAATCAAAAAAATGTTCTGTGCTAAACTGAGGTATAGCCGCACATTCAAGAAATGTGGTACAGGATTACAGAAATTGCTCAGAGAAGTCTGAGCATTCAGCAGGCATTTGTTTAGAATTTACCAGTTACAGGATCCATAACAGGTTTCTTAATTTTTTTATGCCTCAATTTCCTCATCCCACAGGGACCTTGTATGGATTAAATGATTTAAAACGTAAAGAATAGTGCCTGGCATGTGTAGGGTACTAGTATGTAGTATCACAGTACTATTATTGATAGACAAAACCTTGGAACCGAAGAAACACTGAATGGGAAGGTGAAGGACAAAGACTTGGGGGATCTCACAATTAGAGGGGTCAAGGAACCAGGAAGAACCAACACAGGAGACAAGAGGGATCAGTATAAGAAGTAGAAGGAGAAATGAGAAAGTGTAAACACCAGAATCACTGCTTTCAGGTGTTGGTGGTCAAAATATTGATGAATGAAAAGGTCTGAGAACCAGTTACTAGAGAGAGAGATTTCCCAGTCTCCCCAAGTTTGTGGGTTTCCCACACTCTATGTTTTCTTTTCTTATGTCTAGTAAGATTTGAGCTCACTCTGAAAGCTTTTCCACACTCCTCACATACATAAGGTTTCTCTCCAGTATGTACTCGCTTGTGTCCAATCAGGGCCGAGCTCTGACGGAAAGACGTGCCACACTCGTGGCAGGTAAATGGCTTCTCACCCGTGTGGATTCTTTTGTGTTGTCTCAGGACTGAGTTCTGATGAAAGACCTTTCCACACACCTCACACCTGTAAGGCTTCTCTCCGGTGTGGATTCTTTGATGATTGGTCAAGTTTGATTTCCCACTGAAAGCTCGACCACACTCTGAACATTTATAAGGTTTCTCTCCGGTGTGGACTCGTTGATGGATGGTAAGGCAGTGCTGATCTTGGAAAGTTTTCCCACAATCCCCACATCGATGGGGCTTCTCCCCTGTGTGTCCTCGTTCATGAGCCCGGCATTTACAGTTATGATGAAAGGCTTTCCCACACTCCTTACACTTGTAAGGCTTCTCTTCGATGTGGATTCTTCTATGTTTGGTGAGCTCTGCTTCGTTGCTGAAGGCTTTTCCACACTGAGGGCACCCACAAGGTTTCTCCTGAGTGTGGAGTCTTCTGTGTTTGCTTAGGTCTGAGCTCCAGCTGAAGGCCCTCCCACACTCATTGCACTCATAAGGTCGCTCCCCAGTGTGGACTCTTGTGTGTTTGATGAGGTCTGAACTCCCGCTGAAAGCCTTCCCGCACTCCTCACACGCATAGGGTTTCTCTCCAGTGTGGCTCCTGCTGTGGATGATAAGGGAATGCTTAAACTGAAAGGCCTTCCCACAGTCACTGCATTCATAAGGCTTCTCTCCTGTGTGGATGATCTGATGCATCCTGAGACAGTACCTGGTCTTGAAGGCCTTCCCACAGTCACCGCACGGGTGTGGCTTCTCCCCACTGTGGGTTTTTTTATGTCGGCAAAGAGCGGATCTACTACTGAAGGCCTTCCCACACTGGGTACAGTTAAAGGGTTTCTCCCCTGTGTGGATTATCTGGTGCATGGAAAGTTGATTTTTGGTCTTGAATGCTTTCCCACACTCATTACACACATAGGGTTTCTCGCCAGAATGAATTCGCTCATGGAGAATTAAGTCAGAATGCCAACTGAAGTTTTTGCCACATCGGGTACATTCATGCTGTTTCTTTTCTGTAAGAACTCCATACAGAATACATTCTGAGTTTGGACTGAAGTGTTTTCTAAGTCCCTTCTGGTTCTTTCCTTTCCTGAAAGTCCCTTTCTCACAGCTTTCTTTCTCTTCTCTCCGTTTCTCCCTCACAGGCATTTCGCATTGATTCTCTAATTCGACATCTTGTACACAAACTTCTCCAACTTCTGGATCCCGGGAGACAACTTTTAGGAGACTTCTAAATTTCACCCAGCACACTTCTCCATTTTCAAAAACCTCCTGTTCTGATCTTGCCTTCTCATTCTCAGGCCACGTCTTGGCAGCTGAAACAAGAAAATAAAAATGTCAGATGTTCAGAGGAAAGGAGATAAGTGAGTTGGAACAGGGGAAGCAATGGTAAATTGTTGGAAGAGTAAATGACTTTCTCATGCTTGAAGAACTGCTAACATTATGGCAAAGGTCAAAGGAGGCTGAAACACTGAAAAGTACGAAGATATTCAAAACTGAGTAAACCTGACAAAAATCCTTCCAAAGTCTACTCATGTTCTAGAATCTCCTAGTTTCGCGAATGATAACTTCATACACCTAAGCCCCTAAACAGGAAACTGGAAATCATTTTCAACTCATTCTAATACTCAGTAACATTTTACAGATGTTACCAGTGAAGTGAGCTGCAGAGGTGGTGCTCAAGTGCCAGTGTAGCCCCCTTCATAAGGATCTGTCTGCTTTGTTCCTGACAGTGGACCCTGGAGAGCCGTATTTCTGTGGTGTACCTCTGCCCACTTGGGTAGGACAGGTTAGATCTGGGGAAGACCTGATCCAAACCAGGCCAGATTCTCTCCTCATGAACTCTGGAATCATGATATGAAAGCAGGTAAGGCCCGGCTCTGAAGACGGCTGCATCTTTAGCACTTAAATTTGAGTGGTGTTGGGATATGGGTGTTGTATAGGGGATGGAAAGCTCTGTCACTGGGACTGACAAGCAGAGATGGCTCTGCCAAGAAAGAAGAATGGAGCAGACCCACAGAGTAGCAGAGAAGACAGCTGGAGAGCAGGGCCTGATGGCATTCCAGCCCTTCTTAAGCCTCCTGTATACCTGCTCTTAAGTTCCACGACACCCTGAATAATAAGTACATTTGGTTTCTCTTGCTTAAGGTAGCGTGAGTTAATTTTTACTATTGGCAACCACAGTCCAAATCTATCTTATTATCTCCTAACTCTATCCCTTCTTCATCTCTATTTCGAGTGCATTCTCACTAGCTAACTTCAATACCCCTCAAAAGTCCTTTAGTCTGCTTCCTCTCTAATCCATCCTGTACACTGCTTCCAGATTATTCCTTCTAAAAATCATATCTAATCACATCACTCTTTAGCTTAAAACACTTCAATGGTGCTCCATAGTTAACCAGACAGGAAGTAAAATGTACAGTCAAGAGCCCCAGCTCACTGTCCTAGTTCTGACACCTAATAACTGTGCCAACTTGGGAGGATGATGTAACTTCTCTCTATGACCCATTGTTTTTATCAATAAAATGGGATCTAGGTTACCCATGATAATGAAATGAGTCAATGTATGTAAAGCACCTGCAACACTGAAATAAGTACTTAATCATCTTACCTGTTAGTATAAGGATAAAGTTCAAGGTCTGTAGTTTACCAAAAACTCATTCGGTCATGATCTTGCCCTGTCCACTGCTCCTGTAGTGTCTCCACTGGCTACTGCAAGTCCTTTGCTCTGGTCATACTGAACTATTCACAGTTCACATTCTTATTCCCCTCTGCCTAGATGGACTTTCCCCTCCTTCAACGAAATGACCTTACTTATTCCACATAACTTAGTTCAATTGTTGTTCCTCCTGCAGTCTTTTGGTCTCCAGGTCAGATTTAGGTGTTTTTCCTCTCTGTTTATGTATACCAGATGCTTATCCTTATCTACATATCTCAGTAAGTCCCATGATACTGGACTGTATAATTACTTCTTTACCTATTTGCTTTCCCCACTAGAAAACAAGCTTCTGGAAGTCAGGGCCCATATCTTATCTGACTGTCTATCTCTAGAACCTTATATAATAGCTGGCACATAACAGTTGCCCAATTATGCTTTTTAGATGGCAGGTAGGACCGAAGAGTAGGTATTTGGATAGGGAAGCTGGAGTTGCCCTGTAAGCAAAGGACAATTTTTTTGAATGACAAATGTAGAAAACAGTTTAAATGAAGAGCTGGTAATATTTTATGACTGACTACATAAGAGGTTCAGGGAATGTAAAGAAAAGTAAGAAAGAGGTAGAACCAGATATAGAAATAGGGAGAGCTTAATGAAGAGACAGCCTTGGAGGGAGAGATGAGTTTGACTTTAGATATGTTGCTTCCCAGATGACAATGCAATATTCAAATAAAAATCAGGAGTTAGAAACATGAGACTGCTGCCCAGGAAAGAGGTAAAGGTTACCTCTTCGGATGGCAGGCATCCAACTTCACAATAACAGAGAATAGAAAAAGACAAGGGTCAAAGGCTCAGGACTCCGAATGAGGGAAGGTCCTGAAAAAACAAACAAACAAACAAAATCCCCTAAAATCCAGAGGCAGAAAAGCAATGTTCTCTGAGCATTGTAGTAAATGATACACAGAGGGCAGATAAATTGTCAGAGCCTTTTTGCAAGAAATCGCAAAAAGTCTATTAGATATGTTGCAGAGAGCTGATTAGATAATGACAGAATAATTACCCAAATAGTATGTTTTCTCTGCTTTTAAGATTTCCTAAATAGATTTCCTCTGGGCCCTTGAGGATGGATGGCCCACCACTAAGAACATTCTATAACCATTCTGTCACATGGAACACACAAGGGGACAGACAGCTTCTCTGGCACTCACCTGGATAGGAGCAGCTCAGGAACTCCCAGTCCTGTCGATCCTGAACATAGGGCTCTGTACCTTGCTCCAGACAGGAGATCAAAGGAGGTTTAGAAAATGAAAATCCTGGTTGTACAGAAGGAAGAAGGAATAAGTGTGTATAGCAACAAAGAACTGCCCTAACATTTACTTTGATCCCTCTGTTTGCATATGAAAATAGGAAAGAAATGTCTATTTGGGCAGAGAAAAGGGTTTATTCAGGGGTCTGGTAACCTGTAAATGAAACAGGTTGAAGGACTTTCTCAGAAGTCAATACTCAGAAAGGCAAAGAAAGAGTTTCTGGAAAACTGTCGTTGGTTATATTTTCCCTGTTCTTTTTAGGAGAATGGAAGTTTGTAAAGGAAGGCTGATCTACTTTCAGCCGCTAGGAAGGAGTTCATGACTAGGTGATGGATACAAAGCATTTAATGGAAAATGAGAGGCTTGAGAAGGCAAGAATCTAGGGAGAATAGAAGCTAAGGATTTCCGTTCTATTCAGAGAGACTTTCATTTCAGAGAATCAGAAAACAGCAATTAAGTTAGCCAGGAAATTATCTTGCTATGTAAACAGGGACAACTCAAAACTAATCTGGGAGGAAGAAGCTGATGATAAAGAACGAGGGCTCTGATTTTCAATATGAGACCCCATACACATCAACAAAGCAATGAAAAGAAAAAGGAAGGGAGAAAGTACTAAGCCAAGTGCAGGGAAAGTTCTTACCAAGTGACACCATGTTCCCATAATTTTCCAACATCACATCTTTATAGAGGTGCCTTTGAGCGTGGGTCAGACACTGCCACTCCTCATGACTGAAGTTCACAGCTACATCCTCAAATGTCACTGACTCCTGAAACAACATGTTCCTGCTATTGTGGGAGGAAATTTCATAGTTCCCTCAGGAAACAGAGGCAGAAGAAAAGAATTTGTAGGGAGAAGGTTTACAGAAGTGAAAGGCTGTTACTGTTTGGTGTATATCTGGGGACGAGGTGAAAGGGAGCTTAGGCTTTCAGTAGCAAAAAATAACGAAAGAACAAACAATCCACAAGTGGTCTGTCATCCAAAAAAGCATCCTTTAGGAGAGGGAGCACCTGGACTTGGGAGTGGCATAGCCAGGTATGGGAGTGAGGACAAGGACACATTTAGGAGACAGAGATATATTTTCAGGAAGGAAGGAAGGGGCCTTAGCTCACTTGAGGCTGGCTCATCACTGTATGTTTTGCTCCTGGCAGGTTTCCTTGGCTCTCATCTCTGGCTAAGGCAGGGCACTGAGGAAATGGTAGAGCTGAGAGAAGGGAAATAAGCCTAGAGTCAATTCAGCACAGTGTTAATGAAGCCTACTTTCATCCTCTCCTCCCCCAATGTAGAAGCTTATGAAGCTCTGATCTAGGGGGTGAGTTGACTGCATTACAGTATCCTCTTTCTCCATTCATTCCTCTAGTCTCAGTTTCCAGTGCGAGGTACCATGACCTGGCCAGCAGCCAAGCCAACTGTAAGTGCACTCTTCTTTTCTCTCACCTACTAAATCCTTTACTCTGTCTCTCTTAATCCTAGAAGACCTAAAAGGTCCAAATCACTGACTACCAGCTTAATATGATAGCTCGGCTTCCTGTGTTTGAATGTTGCAGTAATTTTGTCCAGAAAGACTTGGGGTGGAGGTGGAGGGGAAAAAAGGAGAGGTATGGATCAGAAATATCCATGGAGAGACTTCCCTTGGTGGTCCAGACACAAATTCGATCCTTGGTCAGGGATCTAAGATCCCACTTGCCACAGAGCAACTAACCCCGGCACTGCAGCTATCAGGTGAGAGACCCTGCATCCGCAGTTAAGACCCAATGCAACCAAATACGTATTTTTTTTTTAAGGAAATATAAATAAATATAAATAAAAAGGGATAGGTCCAAAGCTTACTTCTTTATGTAACTTACTAGTTGGTCTACCTCCACTTAGTTCACTAGAAAAATTTTTTCTCTTGTTCTTATTAGAGAAAATCACTTTCCCCCTTTGATTCTGAGTCTTTTTCCTGTTAATTCCCTAGTATTAAGCAATTCTGCTCCCCACCCCCAACTGCCCTCCCAGTATAGTATAATGCACACCACTTTTTAAAATGCAAAAGAAACTTTCTCAGAGTGTACAAATGACCAGGTATGATCCGTATGGATTGGGAAAAAAAGTAGTTTCTCACTACCGGTTAATGGGGCCCCTGTTTTATTCCTTGAAGGCCAACCTGGCCTTTCTGTAGCTTCCGTGTTTATGGTGGTTTATCTTTCTTGATAGTTATCAACATATCCCCCAGTCCAAGACCATTCCTTTCTGGTCTGAAGTCACCTATCGGTAAGACTCTAGGGTCATCCCTTGGCCTCAGGACCCCAAAACTATCACTTCAATTTCACCAAAACCTCAATTTAGGAAAAAACTGGCTTCTTTCTTCAGAAATGTGTCAAGAAGATTCTTCTTTGGTCTATGTCACCCTTAGCTTTTGATCAAAACAGGTCTGTGTTCACAATCATTGTGGATTCCATACAGTTTCCCCACTATCTTCTCTGAAAGTCTGTTACTTTATGACTCTTTGTCTCAAAAAGTTAGTTGGTTGGGAAACCAACCCCCTGGAAGGCACGGAGCTCACAGCAGACACATGCTTTGTTCCAAAATGTTCCATAACAGTTCTTTTCCTTATAATATCAATAAACTTTAAGCTCCCAATTGTTTTTTTTTCAATCACCATTTTATAATGAACATTTTCAAATATACAAAAAAGTTGAAAGAACTATACAGGAAACATCCATATACTTACCACTGACATTCTACTATTAACATTTTGCAATATTTGCTTTATTGCATATCTGTCCATCTAACTATCTATAAATTCATTTTATTTTTTGTTGCATTTCAAAGTAAGTTGAAGACATCAGCATACATGACCCCTAACACTATGACACATATCATTAATTAAAGTTGAATATTTGTATACATTCTTATTTTTAAAGTAAAATTTATATACAGTCAAATGTATAAGTCTTAAATTTTTGACAAAGCATACCCTTATTTAACTCAAACTTTCCTCCATATGCATCCCAGTTGGATGTTTACCATATCTTCTTCATAAATTACAAAACTTTTGTTACTTTGTAGTGGCTTTTTTTCCCCTAAGTGTTCATTACATTAAAAACTGTTTTTAAATGTGGTAAAAAAAATATAAAAGGAAATTTACCATTTTAACTATTTCTAAGTATTTCAATAGTGTTAAAATATTCACAGTGGTGGGGGGAGGATGAATATGTGGAACAGAACTTTTAGGGCATCAAAATAGTCTGCATACTACTTTAATAGCAGATACATAGTATTATTCATTTGTAGAAACCTGTATAACTGTATAGCACAAAGCATGAATCCTAATATAAACTGCTGCTGCTGCTGCTAAGTTGCTTCAGTCATGTCCGATTCTGTGCGACCCCATAGACGGCAGCCCACCAGGCTCCTCTGTCTCTGGGATTCTCCAGGCAAGAATACTGGAGTGGGTTGCCATTTCCTTCTCCAATATAAACTAGGGAGTTTAGAGTTTAGTTAATAATTATGTGTCAATATTGGCTCATCGCTTGTAACAAATGTACCACACTAAAATCATAACAGATCTCCTGAACTTTTTCATCTTGCAAAACTGAAACTCTCTACCCATTAAACAACAAAACAACAACTCTGTTTTTCCATCTCCTCAGCCCCTGGTAACCACTGTAGTGATTTTTTTCCCCAGGAGTTGGTGATGGACAGGGAAGCCTGGAGTGCTGCAGTCCATGGGGTTGCAAATAGCCGGACAGACTGAACGACTGAGCTGAACTGAACTGTGCAGTGCGGCTCGTGGCATCTTAGTTCTCCCATCAGTGATTGAACTTAGGGAACAGCAGCAGTCCTAATGACTGGAGTGCGAGGGAATTCTCTTTACTGTAGTGATTCTTAAACTTTATTTCTTAGTTTCTGAATTTGAAAGGTCAGTTAAAAATGAACTTGGGGGAATTCACACATGGGTGAGAGTGTCCTTTTCTAAGGACATTCATTTCATCATTGGGGTCCCACCTTCATGACTTCATCTAAAATTGATTACTTCCCAAAGCCTCACCCCTAAATATCATAACACTGGGTTGGGGGGTAGGGCTTCAACATATGAATTTTGAGGGGATAGAAACATTCAGCCCATGACAAAACTATTTGTTAAAGCAATGTACAGATATTATCTAGGATGAGATTAACTCATTTACATATTATGCTAAGTAATTATAAACTTTATGGCCCCAAAAATCACTTATAGGAAGAGAATTCAATATCTTTTGAGAAAAAGAGGACTGGAATACTCAGGTCAGATGTGAACCATAAAATTATATATATTTTTAAACTTTAAAAAAATGAAATAAAATTAACAACCAAGTTAAGCAATATCCATTATTTTCTACCTCTTAAATTTGTGATAAATATGTTCTATAGTATTAATTTTTCCTTTATGATTACTTTACAGTAGAAATTTCAAGATTTCTCTTCTGGAAGTTCCAATAATATGCTTAGAAATTCATTTTACCTTTTTTTTTCTTTGCAGGTAATATGTATCAGCCTAAAAGCCTATTTTAGGGGTGTCTAGGTGCCTAGTCCTCTGTCTAATAGCCTCTGTCTATACAAACTACTAGCGCCACCTGGCACTAGTGGTAAAGAACCCGCCTGCCAATGCTGGTTAGGTGTAAAAGATGCTGGTTCCATCCCTGGGTGGGGAAGATCCCCTGGAGAAGGGAATGGCAATCCACTCCAGTATTCTTGCCTGGAGAATCCCATGGACAGAGGATCCTGGTGGGCTACAGTTCATAGGGTCGCACAGAGTCAGACATGACTGAAGCGACTTAGCACACAAATCTTCTCCACTTTTCTCTTTATGTATGCCACCGAAGAGCATTTCTAAAGCCCAGTCCCACATTTCCCCTTCTTTATTTTTCCCAAAGTTTCACAACAAAACCTTTGCTCCTTCTTTTGCCATGGCTTTATCTTATTTCTCAGGTATACCTATACTATACTGTAAAAATCTCAGGGTTAACAGATGTACAGAAATAAAATGACATACAATCAATATTTACATGTTGGTAAAACTGTGGTTGGGGAGGCGTTACCAAATTATACTACAAGTTTAACATGTGCAAATATTCATGTACCCATATGTAAGCTACTTGTCATATATATATCGAGTTGAACATATAATAAGTGGATGAATACATTCAAAGCTTCCATAAATTGCTTTGAAGAATCT